>NC_064618.1:616731600-616994100 GCF_023898315.1 Schistocerca nitens | reverse complement strand
CAAAGGCACCAGCTTCGGCAGCATCTCCATCGGGTCCGGTAGGACCGTTACCTCCCGGTGGGCCACAGCAGGCAGTGGCACCAGGGCAGCCACCGGCCGGTGCACCGCCGGGACCAGTACCTCCCGCACCACCAGGCAAGCAGGTGGCCGCTGCAACCGGCAATGGCGGTGATGGGAAGGAAGCGCGGTCGCCACCTCCGCAGCGCCACGTTCACACGCACCACCACACGCACGTCGGCTTGGGCTACCCTTTGTTGGCTAGCCAGTACTCCACACCTTACGGAGGTAAGCCCATGGTCAGGCCGTGACAGTAGGTGGCCGGGGTTACCTCCGGCAGTAGCTAGTCGTTGTCGTAAAGTGCGGCACGTTTCGTCTGTAGTACACCATATTGGTGGCACCTACTTACGCACCCTCGTTCTGGAGAGCTCACAGTCGTATTTTGTTACCAAAAGAAGTCGTTGCGATGCTGTGTATATTGTTCTCGCGATAAAATTATGTAGCATTTTAGAGAAGTCTGTGATATAACTTGTGGCATTATTGCGAAGCAGTGGGCACCAGTTCTTTATTCTCGCATTTGCAATGTATTCGAGCTGAAGTTGGTGTTTAGTGTGTGTAAGTCACTGCCTAAGACTGGAGAGTGCCTCGTCTGTAATGAGTATAAAAATGCTGTACAAGGATAAATTATCGAATTAATTTGTCCAGAGTATTTTAAAAAAGATTTATTTTTCACGTCGCTTCGAAGTTGTTAAATTTGTGGCACCAATAATTTAGTCTTCCATTTGTGTCGAAGCAACTGTAAATTACGCTTTTGCTTTCAGTAAACACTGCCATTTACTTGTATTACTTGACTGATGGTGCGCTGGATTTTTCAATTCCATTGTAACTGAGTAAAATGTGCATTTAGATGTGTAATATGTTTGTATTACTAGTTGAATATACCTTTAGACAGTTCACGAGGTTGGCAGATCTAATAAGAAAGAGATGCACAATATACAAGGAATGTAGTGCCTATTTATCTACTGAAGATGACAGTATATATATCTTTCTAAGTAATCTGCCTGTATCTCGGCGCACGGATCGTTTGTCGGTCGGAAGTAAAATTTTTTTCCTTGTGGTTCAGGGAAATATTTCTGGATTGAGACTGATAATAGCAGGCAGTTTTAGGGGAGGGGAATTGATAGAAATGCACTACCAAAGCCGGTGCTAATATACCTCTTTTCTGGTTGCAGCGGCTGTGCTAGCGAGCCAGCAGGCGGCAGCCGTGGCCGCAACGGTCATCAATCCGTACCCACCAAAGTGAAGTGCGCCTAGCTTATACACAGGCTGCGAATGTAGCGTACACTTCTGTATGTGGGAGAGAGACTATTGGCTTCTTGTTGGACTGAGAGAGAGAGGGAGAGACACTTGTTTTTTTGTAAGTACTGGATGTGCTGTCAGAGGGACTGCTCATCTTCTCGCAACAGTACGGGTGTGGTGCTGTTCACACAGTGAGGCACCTTTCAGCGGAATAGAGTGAGCTGTATTATGTGCGTATGAGTGTGTTTTGGTTGTCTTCACTGACAGTTTGACATAGTGAATACTAGTGTATGCTGTTGTCAGGAATTGTTTTATTTATAGATTGCCTGGCAATTGTGAGCCATTCCAAGTGCATCTGTTTTCTAGGTGTATGTGAGAAAGACTGGTGTGCACTGGAAATTTCTGTTGAATCTTACCTTGTGTGTGTGTGTGTGTGTGTGTGTGTGTGTGTGTGTGTGTGTGTGTGTGTGTGTGCGCACACATTAGTGTTAGAGAGAGAGAGAGAGAGAGAGAGAGAGAGAGAGATTTACTGTATAATTGTACCATAGTGTAACAAGATTTGTGTAAATATTATAAAGAGATGACTCGCTGCCCTTTGGGATGCTTTAGTTTAAGTAGTCTGAATGTGGAAAGTTTAAACTCTGTGTGTATTTTTAATGTTTTTGAATTAATTAGAAAATGGCAATGTTTATTATTCTCTACACAAGGTACATTTAATATTTTTGGTTGATATTATTTTCCAGATATTGTGGAAATATATTAACCCGTTCCAGTTTTAGTGGAATGAGATGTACAGTAACTGAAAATCAAATTATATTATAATAAATATAGTTGTATATTATATTTGCTTAGAAGAATAAGAAAACAAAAAACCTGATTGTTGTTGTTACTCATTACTTTCCTGTCACCTTGTACATATTCACATTCCAACCATATAGACTGTGATATTTTTTTAAATTTCTAGTGATAAAGTAGGTGTAATTCTTATTCAGTACTGGTCAGAATAAAAATCATCTTTATCTAATAATGTTGCTCTTAAGTTCTGTTGTTACAAAATTTAATCTGGTTTTTGAAGTAAGCAAATACCAAATAAAACTGGTGTATAAATAAAGTGGAATAATGGTGCCTCTTGTATAAATCACAGGAATTTTTTGCATTGTATTTTAATAATGTAATTTAAATTTTAACATAATTGATGAGGTTTAATTGTACCAAGACTTGATATACTTAAAATTATGAAACAATCTGAAGTACAACACATTAGTAATATTTCCCTCCATGTGAGAATGAATGCTCTTCATTTATGGAGAGTTACGATCTCAGATATTCCCTCCTCCTCTTTTTTTTTCTTGTCGCACTGTTACAAATTCTAAACATGTCTCATTTTGCTAGGGGCATTGGGAGAGATGGCACACAACCAGTTTTAATGGTTGAATCAGGAAGCAGATTCAGTGATGATTTTTTTTTTCAATTCTGTTAATTTTTGTACATTCTGAACTTCTGACTTTCTTCTAATGCTTCAGACTTTAAAGCAGAGATTTTTGTATAAAATATATCACAATAAAATGTAATTCATAATATTAATTTTTTGCATCAATACAACCTAATAAGTCATCAAAAAATTATGTTCAAGTGTAGAAGATAATGAACAACTTAAATTTATGTATGGAAATATTGCATGTTGTGGACACTACACATTTCAGTACCCTAATTTGCTCTAGCTGACAATATTAGTAACAAAGCAGTCTCTTCAGTGTTTAAAATTGCATTATATCTCAGGTACGCGTAACTGCTTTTGAATTCCATTCAAAACAAAATCCAGGCCTAGTTTTTGTACCCCTTCATAACAAGAAATAATTTGATGGGGATATATCTGACCCCTAGCTCTGGAGAATGTGCGTCAGAAACATTACTGATATTACAGCACTTGGAAGTGGCACCACTGTGACCAGGAAATGGTGCTACAGTGACCAGCCTTACCACCAATGACAGCAGTAAGAGCACTTTCTGCTGATGTGCACGTAGTTGATGTTACAAATGTGACACAACAAACACATGCATATGTATGTGCATAACATATTGTAATTGCAGTGTGCTTGCTTAAGTGATTCTAGTCAATGTCACTATTTTATTCTACTGATACACTGGTTCTTCATAATTTAACACCAACCTGTTGCCAATATGGTGTTTAAATATAAAGCTATCATCCCAACCATGAAAGAAGTAAGTACATAACGTAATTCACTGTACTACATTGTATTTTATTCCAAAACACGTTAAAAAACAAAATTATCTTAGCACACTACAACACCATACAACACAGCAAAGTCGAAAAGGCTGTGTCTTTCATATTGTATCTTACCACTTGTGTTTCATTCTTGATGGTGCGTGAGTAGATGATAAAGGGTGAACTTTGTCTTTTTGTGTTGGCTCTGAACTGAAGCAAGATGGTTCAACTGAACAATTCTTACTGTCTACTAACGTCTGCAGTGCTCTGGTTACATTCCAAGTGAGCAAACTGCCTATTTGCAGTGGAGAAGAATTTCATAAATGCCACTGCTATCTGTACTTGGGCTGTACAGGTCATCAGTTGTATTAAATTACTCAGTAATTCTTTTTGCAGTTATTAACCATTCTCTCTTAGCTAATACTGTAATTATGCCTTGTTTGGTCTTCTGGACCAGTCCATCTAATTATGTTCAGTTGGCATCTTAGAAATACTCCAGAAATTCCCTTGGTAGCATTAAAACAAAGATCTTGGGCGTTAGAAAAAACACACAATCTTAAAATTCCCAGAACCTGCTTGCGAAGAACATTGTTACCCTGTCTCCTTTTAATGCACACATTGCATGATGATGAAGACAGCAGTGTTAGCTAAATTATAATTCCTTTTGAGGTATACAGTCCAATCATAGACAGCCACCCTGGCAGTAATTTCTCTTGTGAGCACTTTGTGAATTTGATTAGAATGGAAACAGAAGAAAATTCACTTGGAAGAGGGAGCGGTGGTGGTGGGGGGGTGGGGGGGGGGGGGGGGGGGTTGCAGCAAGCAAGAATTGACTGATTTGCGGGCCATTACTGCTAATAGATATACACAAACATACAAATACTATCCTAGTCTCTGAACTACTAGTTCCTTTCTTTGGGAGCAGGGGAGGATAGATGGGAGCCCAATGTTTTTAAATAATAAACTTCGCACATTATTTGCAGAGTGGTTTATCGGGATCTGTGGCAATTACTGCCTACCTTTCACACCACATCACGTGCTGTCCCAGGAAAGAAAGAAAAAAAAGTGTCCCTCATTTGTATTGTGTAGATACGTTTATAGCATTTTTCACCTGATCAGTGTAAGTTTTTGCCCTCACAAGATTTTGCTGGGCGTGTCATCACTGTGGGATGAGAAACACGTTGCCCATATTTCTGCTCAACTCTGTGCCAAGTATCATGTCATCCCCCCCCCCCCCCCCCCTTCTGTGATTGTGATGTTTATTATAAGTATGTTGTTGTTGTTGTGGTCTTCAGTCCTGAGAGTGGTTTGATGCAGCTCTCCATGCCACTCTATCCTGTGCAAGCCTCTTCATCTCCCAGTACCTACTGCAACCTACATCCTTCTGAATCTGCTTAGTGTAGTGATCTCTTGGTCTCCCTCTACGATTTTTACCCTCCACGCTGTCCTCCAATGCTAAATTTGTGATCCCTTGATGCCTCAAAACATGTCCTACCAACCGATCCCTTCTTCTAGTCAAGTTGTGCCACAAACTTCTCTTCTCCCCAATCCTATTCAATACCTCCTCATTAGTTACGTGATCTACCCACCTTATCTTCAGCATTCTTCTGTAGCACCACATTTCGAAAGCTTCTATTCTCTTCTTGTCCAAACTATTTATCGTCCATGTTTCACTTCCATACATGGCTACACTCCATACAAATACTTTCAGAAACGACTTCCTGACACTTAAATCAAGTATAAGAAACATAATTGTCACCATGATCAGTAAGATGACATGATTCTCAAAACTTGTTATGAATATATCAATATTGTGCTCAGTGCTGGAAACTTTATACCAGACATAAAATGTTAATACATTACTAGATGTATTACATCAACTGAATCCTTAAGCACATCATTTCTAAATTGCACCCATAACACAAAAACAATATTGCATAAAAGATTAATTAACCAAAACATTGCCTTGACAGGCTGTCCCAGGAGGATATCTTCATCAAAGATATGACAGGAATGATCATTTGAAGCAAAAAAAGTCATATAGACATACAACTGTTCAGAATGGTTTCCGATATAGAACACATTTAATGGACATTGTTATTTACTTTCTGTATTTTCAATAATATTTTCATTGTTCACAATGTACCACAGTAGTGTGGGCAAAGTCGGGATGAACAATTTGATACAGTATGCTTGAGGTCTATCAATCCATGAAACTACCTCAAACTGGCATACAAAAACTACCTAAGCTACAATGCTTGCACTATTTTCATGGAAAACATTAGTCTTACAGAAATTACGACTAGGGCCTAGTTTTACAGGAAATTTAGTGTATAGCTAGGCAGTGTTTCAGTTTTTAACTTAGGTACGCTTTTTACGGAAACTGGATTACACTGTCCGTACGGTTGCGGTAGGAGATAATTTGCTCTCAACATTTACAGATGGCTGCTGGTGTGCAGTTTCTGCCCTGGATGGTATGTAGATGTTTGTTCACTTGTCTGATTAGGCCCTTTTGTACGAGCTTAGATTGCTTCTGTCAATTTTTTAGGGCCTTGGTACAGCAGCCACATATTATCTTTTCTCTGTTGATGTTTCGTGGTAGTACTGTGTAGAGAGGCAGTTTTGTCATCAGATGGACCAGAGATCACCGAAAGGTTTGTAGATTTGGCCTTAATAAAAACCATTCAGATAATGTGCCTCAGTGGAATATATAGATTGTTCTTCTGTACAGCACTTCCTTCGCAGAAATTTATGTATCACTCCAGGCATGTGTTATGTTACAGTTTAAGAACAGAAAATATAATTCATGCATGCAGCCATACATGCGTCCAGGCCTAGTGTCCCAAGGAAGGGGCAAGTAGATGGATGGTGCACTACTTCATCCTAATAACCATCTTGGCATTAAACTGAACTCGTTTTAGGAAACCACAGAAAAATTCAATCAGAGTGGCCAGATGGGAATTGGAGCCCCATACTCCCAAATAAGAGGCCAGTCTGGTAAAAACAAATACAATCTTATTTGGTTTATCCCTACTGTACAACATTGTTTTATTTATATGTTCTTGCATAAAAGGTTAATCTCATAATCTCTCTTTCCACCCTAAACACTTTTTTAAAAAAGAAAATGATGAATTGAGTTGAATTCTCTTGGAACATTTTGGCATACAAGAAGATTAAAAAATGGTAAAAAAAAAGTTGTCTCACTACAAATGTAATGGGTAAAGCTGTAGCATGATCATGTGAGCCATTTATTTCAGCTTAATTGTCCTCTGGCTGACTGCAACCTATTTGATATTATGAGGAACAGTAATGGATGATTGCTTGTTCTTATTTAAATGTTACACAGTTCAAAATTAATATTTTCTGGTCTAAAAATGTAGCAATCATAAGAAATTTATAACTTTTGTGGCACAGAAGACATGATGCAGACAGCTCCATTTTTCAGGATAACGTCTGAAACACTCCTTCCCCTTTGCAAAGCGGAGATGCTGGTTCCATTTTATTCACTATGTTTCATTTCCACCATTGCATTGCTTATATTAACATATTCATGGTGACATTGTGAGCCAGTGATCATACCCATCATTTTTGCTTGCCCGGACTTGATATTGGGTGAGGTTTGTATATTTTTGCCTATTCATATTTTTTTTTGCAGTTAGTTTTCATAGCAGTGAGCTGTATACAGAAACCAGCAGCTAACGACTGAAAGATCTTCAGAGTGCAGTAAACACTGATGAAACTTTACTCATATCAGAATCCTGTAACACAGAGAGAATTTGGTCTTCTGTTAGACCTGCATATAACAAAGTTACTATGCAACCAAACTTTTCCATACAAAAAGCAGTGATGGACTGAGCACACAACAATGCCCATTCCAGGCTAAGTTTACAAAGTAAACATCTAACTTGCACAATTGAGTTAGTACAAAATTAATGCAAAATTGCCATGTTAGACATGAGACCATGTACAAGTGTCAGTTTTACAACATTATATATTCCTTTCCAATTTAATGTAATTACGAGCTATGGACATCGCAAAGGCAGGGTGTTTTTGTCTTAACAGTACTCAAATACGTGTGCTGTAGTCAAATGACACTCAGTGGCAGCATAATCAAGAGAAACCCTTAGCACAGAATGTCACATTCATCACAGCTCAATTGGAAGAAAGGCAAGAGACTCGGTCTGGCAGAAAAAGAAGACTGGAAGTAATAGTGCTTCACGTATATTCACCCCTATCACAACATCAGCCAAAACACACACACACACACAGTTCAGTCATATCACTTATTCCCTGTTAAATAACATGCAAAGAAATTTTGCCTGATAATGTGTAAAGTTTTGACATTTTGATATTCACATTTAAATATTATTAACAGAATATATATATTCCTTAGTATCATATACTGATATTCGTTTGGTGGTCTGACATTTATCATACAGCTCATATTTGACTCTGTTTGAGATCTGAAATTAATCAGAATTTTTCAGTATTATGAACTAAAATTATTCCTTTTTTCCCCCACTGTGCTAAAGTTAGGTTATTGTACTGCCGTTACATTCTGCTGCCAGCACTGATTTATTCTTAACTATACTTTTCTAGATTAAAGTAATAGTTTTTTGAAATATTAGCAGTATATATGTTGGTTATAAATGACCTTTGTAAATTGTTAGTGGGAGGGGGTGAGGGGGGAGTGAGGGTTTGTGTGTGTAAATTGAGTGGTCTTACTTTCTGGTGATTACACTTTTTCATGCCTGTGCAAGATGTGTAAACTTTTCTATAGTAAGTGTGTTGTATCACAAGTTTCTTTGGAAATCAGTTCTGCATTTAAGAAGTTTTAGGTTGGTGTCCATGTCTGTTGGTCTGTCGCTCATGTCCATAAGCTGCTCTGCAAATGTGCAATAATTGCTGTTACTCGTAACTGCCCTTCTGTGTTTAGTGTTTGTAATGCTGAAATTTCTAACTATGTTCATGATACAAACTGAGCTGTAGTCTTGACATATGAGTTGATAGATTCCTAATCTGTGTTATTTGTTTGGGTCAGTGTTGGCTGTTCTTATTATCTTTAGTATAGAGTTGTCTGTTCTGTAGCCGGACTGAAATTTCTGAAAACAGATATTGGTAAAATTGAACAGGTTAAAAAAATAAAGTATCTTGGGAAGAAGATCCAAGAAAATGGTTTGGAAAAACCTGCTATAAGGGGAAAGGATAGATAAATGGGAAGAGTATGTGGTATAACAAGAGTTTTACAACAAAAATTGTGTGTCATAAAAACACAAAAATAAAGCATTACAATACAGTAGCGAAGCCAGAATCTTGATATGCAAATAAATGTGCAGTATACATAGTAGTGATGAAATTTTTTGAAATGTAGAAGACATAACAGAAGTAATGAGGAAAAGAAGAATTGTTTTTTGGACATGTATTTCGAATGCAAGATGGAAGGATTCACAAAGGTAGGAGAGTGAAAAAAAACTGTTCAGAAGCAGAAAGAAAAAAAACATTGATCAGTTTAAAGAATACTGGAACAAAAGAAGAGAACAATGAGCAATAAACAAAGAACTGCAATTGGCACCTGGTTCTTAGTTGTCCATCCAAGGGGAAAAAATAAACAGTTAACAGGATAACATTATATAATAAACGTACACAATCTAACTGTAGCAATGTGCGGAAAAAAGCTATAGTTTCATTTTAAGTGTAGCGTTTTGGTAAAAATGTGTAATATAATGGTGAAAATCCCGTGATTGCAGATGACAAGCTGGAACAAAGTAACAACTGTATGACAAATGTCAGACAGCTAGACAAATATCTGTATGTGGTCCAAAGATATACAGTTATTGGACAAAAATCTAGAAATATCACAAGATCAAACAACGGAAACTCCAGGGAAGAATAACAACGATGTAGCAATCCTACATTGTTGAACATCACAAGTAATGCATGCTTGATCATAAATGCATATGCTAGCCAAACTAGTAGGTTGCACTGTTGTATTTGACCACAAATGGCACCTGTGCAGTGTCGTCAATATGTTGCAAGTGTCAGTCTGGTCAGAAGAATGTTTGGTGTAGTTACGAGTGCATTATGACGAACCCACACTAATTAGATTTATATCTCGTACTGGGAAAAAGCAAAAACTTTATCGGGTAACTCACAAGGACGAAAATGAGTGTTCAGTGATCATTTCAGACTGTCACTGAACAGAATTGTAACAAAAAATAAGAGGTCAACAGTTGTTTAAATCACTGTAGAACTGAATCTTGCACTCACAAACTCTGTCAAAATGGAAACTACCTGAAGGGAGAGCTCCCTAGGCAGGGAATTGTGGGGTGAGCAGGAATTCCAAAACCACTTACCAGTGATGCAAATGCCCATAGCTGGAAAATGTGGTACCAAAGCCAAAAACCTGGGCTATGGAGCAATGCAAGAATGTCACTAGATCACAATACTATTGAGCCTTTGTGGTCTGCCTTGAAGAGAAGGGTGTGTGATGGCTATTCACCTGAGTACCTGAACTTCCTGCTATTTGGCAGGATGAATGGTATGAGATTCCCTTGAAAACTATACAACATGAGTATTTTTCTATCCTGAGATGACTGGAAATGGTTGCAATACCAGTGGTTTTCCTACACTGTATTAGGCATGTTGATCTGTTGTGTTGTTGGTGTTTATTTTTGTCCAACACCTGTACATTTTTTCTGTTAATAATTTTATAAATGTAAATACCATAATATCAAAACTATATGTATTTTCATGCAAAATTTCTTTACATGTTACTTGAGAGAGAGTAGATGAATTTAGTGATGATGGTGAAACTTCTCCGAAACAGGTTTGGGTGTTAAAAAGAAGTATTTTGATAAATCTAGGAAACAAATATGGGCAAAAAATGAGCTTCAACTGCTAGGTGAATTATTGGACATACTTCAACTTACCAAACAGGACTAGCTTACTCCCTCCTTGTTATCCCAGATTGAAACATGAACAGTTAGGTTGTGGTTAATTATGTCTACAGTGTTGGATGTTGTTGGTATAACAAAAGGGTACCCATATACACAGAATAAAGATAGTTAT
The DNA here is from genome assembly GCF_023898315.1 of Schistocerca nitens. Classification (NCBI taxonomy): domain Eukaryota; kingdom Metazoa; phylum Arthropoda; class Insecta; order Orthoptera; family Acrididae; genus Schistocerca; species Schistocerca nitens. The sequence continues at coordinate 616,983,509 of NC_064618.1, read as the reverse complement.
GACGTGCTATTCAACACAACCAGCCTTCTATTTTGTGAGCTCTGTCTCAACTTCAGTGAACACACAGTGGTGTGTAGGCTGAACATTATGCGTCATAGGGAAAGGTCATTTTGAGTGAACTGTTTTGGACCTCTGCAGAGAGAAAGAGAGACAGATAAAAAGGGGCAAAAAAAGAAAATGCACAATTGTCTGTGATGCATCTTTGGCGGAATTTTCTTTTGCGTTGTATGAAGTCATTGGTCCAGAAATCAATGTAGAAACTGAAGGGGAACTGTCCTAATTGTCTTTCTCATTGTACCACAAACAGCAGTGATATTTTAGAGTGTGGAGCAGCATTTTATGAGCTATTGTAATGCATGCATTGAGAATGGCAGGCCACATTTTGAACAGTTGCTGCAGGGAGAATCCGTACCACGAAAACCATTCCCAGCTGCCCAAGAGGGAGTCTTAAGATGCTGAGACTGGGAAGAAAGGAGGAGGAATGTCTAGTAATTGACTGTATCTGAAACACTTTTGTACTGCTTATGATATCATACTGTTTGTCTCTAGTGCAGATAAATTTTGGTGCAAATGAAAGAACTCAACAGTCCAAGTCTGAAACTAGGCTTGAAAATCAATTGTGATAAGGTTGCAATGGCGTGTAACTAATGCCTGGGGGAAAAAAGACTTAAGTCCTGAAAAGAAATAAACAGAAGAATGAAAGTGGCTTAGAGTGGTTTTTGTTTCCTGGTATGTTTTCATATGTGCCAAATGTTTATTTCAGCATGAAGTCTCATAGTTAGCAGCGCTTTTCAAAGATAACCACTATGAGACAGTAGTGTAGTCTTCTTGACAGCAGCCTATATTTTCCAAGCTCAGATGCTGCCTTAGACTATATTCTGGCAATTTGTATGGGTTATTGTTCATTGCATCTATGTTGCGCCCTCACATGTGTCTTTGGTAAACTAGTTTTCAAAACTAAGCTTCCCTGGTGTCTGAGACTGTACATGTTTACTATTAGTTTTGACTTAAGGTAGCGAGATGTGGAATTTAAAAGTGAAAATCACACCAAAACTCTGGATTTCTTAATGAGCAGTGGAGAGAGGCATATCAAAGAATTACAGGTACAGCCTGAAAACAAACAAATGGATTGGGGAATTGAAAGATGTAATTTTGACCATAATGAAAATTATATTGACGGTGGGCATGATACGTTAGGCAAATGGTTGGTAGGTGGACCAAGGAAGTTCTTTGCTGGATTCCAAGAAACAAGAAGAGGTGACTCCCAATGGAAGGTGAGTTTCTGACATAAAATACACGGGCACAACATGGATGTGTATTGCTAAATATCAAAACGGGTGGAAAGGACCATTATTCAGCTGTGGATGTCATATGGTTGCTGCTGATGGTTTGTATGAAAGTTTTCATAGCATGACATGACACTAAAACGAACTGATTCAGAAATAAGACACGTTTAGTAGAAACATCCACACTAGCGAGTGACATAAGTTCCACATTTGAAGTTGCTTAGCAATTAGCAAGTCATGATAGAACTTCACATTTTCAGTTTGCCAAAGAATCTGTTACCTATAGAGCAATGGATAAACTAAAATGACATCTTGTTTGAAAAAAAGAATCCATGAAATATAAATGACAAATGGTAGTTTATATTTGGAAGCCACTTAAGTTTGATAAATGTAAAAACAATTATTTTCACCAGTACATCACTGGTGATAACAAACCACTAAAGAGATTCCTTGGGAAATACATTACTACTGAAGATAGCACAAATAGCTGTATGGGCAAGTTTATCATACTCTCCTTGGCAACAGTGAAGGATGCTGACAAGAGCACATCACAGCTCATGGTTTTATCCCTAAAGACATCTGGAAAAGAGTCTGAAAACATGTTCCCTTATTTAACAACCGTAATGTATACTGAAAGAAAAAAATTCAGAAAAAGTAAAACTACTTTAAAATCATCCTACAGTGTTGTATTGTAATTTAGTATTGGACAGAGATGAGGAACCAACACAATAACATACAATAGGAAAACAAATGTAAAGCTGTTGCTCAAACTAGTTCTCTCGGAATCAAAATTGATAACTACGTGTCAGATTTACAGACATGCAAAAATAACATACTACACAAGATGGCGCAGTTGCATATTGTGCAGCAGTACACAATAACAATTTCATGTTCCTGTATTGCAATACTGTAAGTAATTTAAACACCACAGTTAGAGGCTATTAAACTAAAATGAAATCAAGTACTACAAACTGGATCACACCATTTGTTATGGAATAATTAACATAGCACTTTAAAGAAGCAACAGTTATGTCAGTGAAGATAAATTACTTGAGCCAAATGGTCTTTAAACTGGTCCTTTTTCTGTTAGTTTCTGCAGTCTATGAAAAATGTCGTAGAGTTCATGAGGTCTGAAGAAAATGTGGAATGCAAGAGTTGCTATTTATTTGAGATCTTGGATAAAAGCACTGTTGATAAAAACATAGTTGTGGTTTCACATGATAGCACTAATACCACTTACGGAGAGTAGATAAAATAATTTTTATTGTTAGTGATAAAACTAATGGAAAAATTTATAAGCTTCGATACCTTGTTGTTTGTCATGTGCACAACATTGTCCAGACTGATACTGATTGATTATCAAGGCCAGGACTCTCTTAACATCTCAGTGCTTTACTAAGAATGACCCTATAGGAAGTTGTATGTCCTTGCCTTCTTCCAAACATTGAATTGACTAATACAGAGAAATCTACAGTTTGAAATGGAATCCAAATTGTGGTGCATGTTGTTTTCCCCACACAGGGCAGAAACAAAAGAAGTGATAAGTGATACAAAAAATTGTAGTATTGATTGGAAATCAAACCATTAACTTACATAATTGTATCCAACAATAGATCATTCCAAAGATGTCTAAGGTTTTAATACTTAAATGTTGTAACGTAGTCATAAAACAGAAGCCTAGCATTCTTAAGGAGGAGACGGTGGTCTTAATGTAATTTATTAAATATAAAAAATGATTGTAAAAGATTTTTTATATAGGCTTCCCCGGCGTAAACTGTTGATGAAGGTTTCTCGGGTCTCCAGCCGGGTGGTAGTGTTGATATATCGTGACGTTTTGGGAAGTGTCATACTACCCATCTTCTGGCGAACTGTCGAGATTCACGAAGAGCGGGGTATTTATATGCCCAGTCACCCCCTCCACTAGACCTTGAGAGGCTGCAGTGGACCGGCAGTGTGCGCATGGTGGTGGGAGTAGTGGTCGCCCCCGGCGGCCGTGTTCGGTTCTTGGTGTAGGCATTCTGTCTGCATCCATGGCGGAGGATGTTGACGGGCGCACTCCCAACGAATTGCCACTATTGCAGGGTTCCATGCTGTGCTGGGTTGGTATCCCTCATCTCTGTTGACCAGGTTGTGAACCATTATTTCTAGGGATTCTTTCATAATACTTTCCCAGAAGCTGGATGCTCGGCACAGCACCTTTGTGTTTCCGAAGTTGAAGGTGTGTCCTTCATTTATGCTGTGTTTTGCTATGTTATGTTATGCAATTGTCTGTCAATATAGCTCTAGATTGCGTGATATCAGTTTTTTTGTTTGTGCTGTGTGTATATCCACAGCTACAGTTTTATCAGTGTTTATTATTAAGTCACTGTCATTAGAGCAACATGTTAGCCTGTCAGTGGCTTCTTTTATGTTTTTTAGAAGAGTTTCTTCTGAGTTTCCTGTAATTAGAACACTCGCATCATCAGCAAATTGAAATATTTTACTGCTGTCATTGCTTATGTTTAGATCATTTACATAGATTAAGAACAGAACAGGACCCATTACTGATCCTTGTGGCACTCCATATTTAACAGTCAGTAGCTTGGAATTATATTTCCTGATGACATTGTCCCTTTCTTGATCTATTCCCACATATTGTTCCCTGTTTTTAAGATAAGAGCTGAGCCAGTTATTAGCTGTTCCCCTAATGCCAAGATTTTCTAGCTTGTGTAGCAATTTGTCATGATTTATGGTGTCAAATGCCTTTGACAAATCTAAAAATATGCCCATGGTAAGTTTTTTGTTGTCTAAAGCTATCAGTGCCTCTAATAGAAAGGAGTGAACTGCAGATTCGGTTGAGCGGTTTGCTCTAAATCCATGTTGAGATTCTGACAGAATGCTATTTACCTCTAAGAAGTCTGTTAGCCTGTTATTGAAAAGTCTTTCTAATATTTTTGAGAAAACAGAAAGAAGTGCCAGTGGTCTGTAGTTGGAAACATCATCTTTGTTTCCTTTCTTGTATAATGGCTTTACTTTTGCTATTTTCCAACATGAAGGAAAAGTTCCTGTAGCAAAAGATAGGTTACATAAGTGGGTTAAGGGCTCATTAATCAAGTCCCCACACTTCTTATAATGAAATCAGGTATATCATCTACATCTGCAGAGTGTTTCATTTTGAGACTTTTTATTGTAACCTGAACTTCTTCTACATTTGTTGGCTACAGAAACATTGATCTGCTTGAGACTTTTTTCCCTGTTTCTGTATGCTGTTTTCTATTAGAAGTCTGGTGTAGTAGTTTCTCTGTTACATTTATAAAATAGTTATTAAACATATTAGCTACTTTCTGTGGGTTATTAATGTTTTACAAGCCAGCCTTTAATACTATATTATTAACTCGACTTTTGTACGATTTGGTTTCCTTTTTTACAACTTGCCAGATTGCTTTGGTTCTGTTTGAAGCATCTTCTATATATATGTCATTGTCTCGTTTCTTTGCCTCCTTTATTATTTTATTTAAGATATATTTATATTTTTAAAGTAACTATCAAACTCCTGAGTTGTGTTGAAGCTTCTTGCAATATTGTGAAGGTACTGTTTTCTAGCACAAGATTTCCTTATACCACTAGTAATCCACTTGTTGCTTTTAGTGGTTTGCGTTGTTTTGGCTTTCAATGGAGAAGCAAGATTAAAATAATATTTAAAAATATTCATGAATGTCTGAAACTTATCAGAAATATTTTCTGTACTATACACTATCTCCCATGATTCTTGTTGGAGATAATTTTGGAATGTTTGTACTGTAGTATTACTGAAAGTTCTGCCCATGTGTGTAGTCTTCCTCATATAATTATAGGATGGATTAGTGTTTACACAAAAGCTTATAGCCTGTGCATGATGGTCTGCCAGTCCAGCTTTTATTACAACTGATTTATATTTTGTTTTGGAGGTTATTATTATTTGGTCTATGGTAGTGCTAGAATGATTCGTTTCACGTGTAGGGTAGTGGATTGTAATCTCCAAATTATTGGCTGTTAAAATGTTCATCAGCTCAGATTTCGAATTGCTTCGCTTATTGAAGTCTACATTTAGGTCTCCACATATAAGAACTGTTTTTCTATTTGTTACTACTTTATTTAGTAAAGTATCAAGCCGAGTGTTTAATTTTTTTAGGTGGGTATCTGGAGATCTATATAAACATATTACAATTAACTTGAATGCTGGAATTTCTATGCCTGATATTTCAAAATCTTTCTCAGTCTTTAAGGATTCAACATTGTCTAAGTTATTGAATTCGATATCTTTCTTTATGTATATGCAGTTCCCTACACATGTAAACTTATTTCTACAAGTTTGTGCTGCTAACACATAAACCGTTATTTTCATTGTCTTTAACTCATTTTCTTTCAGCCAGTGTTCAGTTAAGCATAGTATATTAACGTATCCGAGTTCACTTGATAGCAAGATTTCAAGCTCTCTTACTTTATTCCTAAGTGACTGTATATTCTGATGAAGAAGAGTGACCTGGTGAGATTTTAGGTTTGTTCTGACTGTACTTGGTTGACCACTTACCTTTATTCCTGAATTTAAATTGTGTGAGAAATCTTCATTGACATCTAGAAGCGTGAGATGGTTTTTTCCATTGGTCATAAGAAAATGTCCTGATGGTGAATAGGGGCAGTTCTCCATCTCTCTGGTCATTTTACTTGTGTGGTTGATGTTGAGGTGGTTTCTGGTTTTGCTGCAAGGACTGCTACTGGGGGTGGTGTTGATAGGTGCACTAGTTATCCTAATTTGGTCTTGAGGCTTTTTGGGAATAAAAAATCTTGTAGATGACATGGTCGCCTTACATTTCTTCTCACTGGAATTGCTGAACTTCCTCCTGTTGCTGGGGTGGTAGTAGTTGATTGTTGGTGTTCACTGATACATGTAAAATTAGATGTCCTTGGTGATACTTTTGAGACTGGATCTGCTGATGTCCTTAGTGGGTCTCCTGTAGGTACTGCTTCTGGTTTCCAGTGCCCAGTTCTCCTTGTTGTATCTTGAATATCTTCGGGTGTGGAACTTGGTTCTGCTGCTTTTTTTGGGTTAGATGCTTTTGCCGGTATCACAGCCTGGTTTAGTCGATGGTAGTTTTGTTTCGCTGTGTCTTCTTTGAGTGATGAAGGTGTAGTACAGTTCTTTTTTGCGCCTGCTCATTTATCTTTCATAACTAACGAGTTGGATAAGTCCATTTCTGCTGCTGATTTTTCTTGTGTTTTCACTGTCATATTTGCTGAAAGGTCTTCACATTGTATGTAGTTAGAGCCGGTATTTGCAGATTGGCACTTACTGCTAGTTGTAAATGTCTACATAATTTCTCTTTGCCTTCCATTCGCAAGTGAAGTCCTTGCTTTGTATAATCGCTTCTACTGAGGAATGTATTGACGTCCACTACCATTACATGCTCACAATTTTTTGCTGTCCTCATTGAGAATTCGTTTGCAGTATAGATTTTGTTGTTCAGTTTTGGTACATCGTATCTGTACGGAATTGTGCATAAGATAACTTTTGTGTGGATTGTCTTATGAAGAGAATCTGTTAAGGCACATTTGAAATCCTGAAATTTCTTTAGGATGTTGTTTGTCCCACCTAGAATGATGACACTGTCATTTTTCGTATATTCTTTCGTCTTCCTGTCTATGTTACAAACCCTGTCCTTTAACTGTGCGTTTGGTTTTATTACAGAAGAGATGTAGTGTTTTTGATTTTGAGAACTGTTCATAATTTTTGCACAGTAACGACCGTGACTGTCAGAAAGAATTAATACATTCTGTCTCTTGTTATCACTGTGTATCATTTTTTGGGGCGCTGGTCGATTGCTTTTTTTACAGTTTTCATTTGTATTAACGCTGTTGGTTTTGTCAGGGTACTTCATAACACAAACACTTGAGTCGTTCGCCATAGTATTTTTGCTTCTGGTCCATTCATGCTGCTTTTCTTTCTCACTATTTACAGTTTTTGTCGGTTTTGTTTTGATTGGTGCACTCGATTTCAGATAACCTAACAGTTCGGTATTTTCATTTCGAAGTTTCGTTAAATCATTCTTTAAAGTGTTAATCGCTGTTTGCATGCTTATGATACACTCATCAATATGCCTCTTTTGTGGGTTGGTGAGCACTCTAATCAAATTTGTACCCATGAAGTGAGCCATCAAGACTGTAACCTTATGTTTATTAACAGCTGTACAGCATAAACATCCTTATTGGGCATTGCTGTCTACCCTGATTGGCTGCCTTAGTCCTCACCAGATGTAGCTAATGTCGTGCCCCCCCCCCCCCCCTCCCCTGCCCCCATACTTCAGTTTTCTTGTAGAGTCATCTTCCCTCCATAAAGAGAATAAAAACTGTGGTGAAACATTCTAGTGGATGAAACTGTGTGTTGGACTGGAACTTGATAGTGGGAATTTTGCCTTTTGTGGAAGAGTGCCACTCCATCTGATCTATCCATATAGGACTCACATCCCAGCCTTACAGCTTCAGTTTCTCCAAGTATTCCTTTTCCTACCTTCCAAATTTCAAATAAAGTTTTTTTGCATAGCTTTCAGGACTGGCATTCCTGGAAGAAAGGATACTGTGGAGAAATGATTTAGCTTCAACCAAGGGGATTGTTTCCACATTGTATTTTCACTCTGTAGCGAAGCGTGTGTTGATTCAGTCTGACAAACTGTGGTGTTTAAAGGATAATTTTCAATGAGATAATAAATTTTCATAAATGGCGTCATCCTCAAACAGATATTCACATTTCATTATTCAGGGGTAAAATATAACAAATTAAGAACAGTGGTGATGTAACTAAATATATTTCAGAGTATTTATTGGGCTATATGGTGAATACTGCAAAATTAAGCAAGCAAGGATACCAAACTTAATGTATACAAAAATTGTTACTCTTTTCACTGTAATGTAATGAAGTGAGGCAGGGATATTGTGTCTGAGGGAAGTCTGTAGAAGATGCGTAGTAACAGCATGGTTCCTGAGATTGTTAACTGGCACAAAGAGAGACTTCACAGTGAAGCGATTTATAAAGAACTGAAAGCAAAACAATTTATGAATCATAGAGATTTAAGGAAAAATAGAAGGATCATGTTGAAAGAATGCCACTCAGAGTTCAGAGATAATAATTTAAGAGCAGAAGGGCCATTAAAAGCCTTTTTGATAGTAGACAATATTACTAGGACCAGAACTACACCTTCGAGTAGAGACTAAATTGGTGGTGATGACTTGGGGCTCTCCTATAAGATTATTTTCAATGGGAGAATGGTGTTCTTTGAAGTAGATGACCACACTTTCTACAGACCTGATAAATTCCAAGTCACTTGGTTTTGACAATTAGGAGACTGGAAAAGTGGGCATAAATCACTAATTTTAAATTTTTGCTTTATATACCTCTGTATTTTCTACTAAACATTTGCCCATTATTAATAATTTTCACGAACTGAGAATGACAAATACTATCGTAATTCTGATAGTATACTACTGCTTCTTGATCTCTAATACAATGTTAAGGTTACCTGGCTGCAATATCTGAGGGATCAAAATGCGAAATGTGTAGCGGTAAGCCATATGCATCCAATAGCAATATTCTCAAATATAGATATGTATAGTGTAAATTTTGAATTCTACAGACCATGCTTCAGTTCTTATGGGGATGTGGCAGCGACATTCAAATGTCACCTTGCTCACAATATATGTTGGTCTGGAAGATTTGTTACATATGTTGTGTATGACTTCATACACAACAGTAAGGAGAGGTGGGCTACAGAGTGGTGCAGCAACTGTTGTCAAAGGGAAACTGGACAGGAGCAGAGATGACTAGCAAACAACTTAACACACTAAACAGAAGATTTACTTCACTTGTATTTCTCCAAGTATAAGAAGATTCATTACAAATAATGCAGCAAGAAACACAGGTCAGCTGTTACACTGTTAATAAGGACGAGGCTCGCTGTACTAAGGCGTAAACAATAGTGTCATAGCGAAATGGCTCCAAACAGAAGTGGGTTGTCTGGCTGCCACCTGCTGTGGCAGCAGAGGGCGTTTGTAGTCCAGAGCTGCTGGAGGCATGGCTCAGTGGCTGCGTACCATTGGGTCTGCCAGATCCCACTTGACTGCTATTGGCATCTAATGGATACTTGCAATTCTGTTGCTATGATGCCCTTCAAGTGATATCAATAGGGGATACCTCAACATAAAAGGATCTAAATATGAAACCAGTCTTTGTTTTTGATTTTTAAATTATTTATTCCATATATCAGTTACGTGATTTTCAAAAGCAATTTCGTAGACACAATCCTGGCTAGCCCTAGTATTTTTATCCATCACTTATCACTTCTTCCAGCTCTGGTAATGATTTTTGATGTGAAAAGTGCTTATTAGCACCATAATTTTGAGACCATGTTAAACTGTAGGTACCTTATGACTGGCTGAGAAAGTCAGTTTAAAGATTGAAGGAGACAATGACATACCACTTGCAATGAGGCCACACCTAGTAAGCACTGCAATGTTCGAACCCACCTTTAAGCTGGAGACAGCGTTACCTATTTATTATATCCATCGCGTTCAGGATGTCATGTGAGACAAGTGCAAATTGGGTTTCACGTGACAGATGTTTACGGAATCCATGCTGGTTGGAATGGAGGTCATCATTCCGTTCCAGTTATCTCATTGCACACACCCAAGGGTCAGAAAAATGTATGATAGCCCACGCAGCCTTTCTTTATATGTGTTTAATATCCCCTGTTAGTCCTATTTAGTATTGGCACAACATACTTGAGCAATATTTTGGGATGAGTCACTCAAGCGCTTTGTAACCAAATTTCCTTTTTACACTGATTGCATTTTCCCAATATCCCACCTACAAACTGAAGTCTACCAACTGCTTTGCCTAAAACTGAGCCAATGTGAACATTCCCCTTCTTATTTCCACAAATTAGTTCACCCTGGTATTTGTGTGAGTTGAGTGATTCCAGTTGTGACTCATTAATATTGTAGGTACAGGACACTGTTTCTGAGGTTTGTGAACTGGATAGTCATAGACATTTCTGGAGACCTGGAGCGAATCACCAATATTTGCAGTACTTTGAAGATGTAACTGAGTATTTGTGCACATTTTTTGCATAGTACATCATTATAGATAATTCTATCATCTGAAAAATCTAAAATAACTATTAATATTGTTTGTCAGGTAATCTGGTCACCAAGTGCACCCAAAGGACCTACAAAAAGGCCATGGATCACAAAGAGAATAAGAATATCTTGCAACAAAAATGAGAGTCGTACATTACATCAAACATTTCAGGCAACCCTATCCAAATAAATAATTATAAAAAAGTAGTGTAAAATATTAAACGAAGTAATTAAAAAGTTTATAATTGTATAAAGAAACAGTCTCAGCTGCAAAGTTATTTTTATTACAAATTTCACCTGTTTAAGGCTTCTTCAGATTTTGTTGAAGAGGAAAAGAAGAGCAAGGGCATAGTCATACAAAAGTATAATGATATGGCTGGTTTGTCAGAGCTGATGGTGAGTAAACCGTCTAAAAGACATTTCTGGTGGACTAGATCCACAACAGGAATAAACTGAGGATAAAACTATAAAAGTAAAAGAAAGGTCTTTACAAAACAACTGAAGTAACAGAATTACTGTGGATATTTTGAAAAGCACTGAAAGAAGCACAACATAGAGTCACAAGTACATCATATATACCTGAAAATCAGGTAAGTAAACCATCTACAACTGTGCAACTAAGACTGTTTCATTATACAGTTACGAAAAACGTTTGCTGTACCAATCAGCTTATCGTGGAGTGCAATACCCTTTAAAAAGTTGATATTTTTTAGCTCCATAATCAACCAGTCCCGTAATAAAATCAAAACAATCTGGGACACAATAAGGAGGGAGACATTTGCCAACTTTGCCAGTAATGCCAAAGATATATGAGCAACCAGGAGATAATTGCAAAAATCTTCAATTACCATTTCTTAAATGCTGCTTAGCAAATAGGCTGCAGTGGCTCCTTAGAAAGAAACACCGTTTTCCTATTTCTGTAAGTGAGGCGAGTGTATCCCCATTAGTTAGAAATGGAGTAAAGGAAACCATTGCCTCCCTAAAAAACAAAGAATCTTTGGGTGGGGAGAATGTTGCCAGCAAACTTCCAGTAGCCTGCCCAGGTCAGTTATGCAAAGTTTTGGCACTTATGTTTAATGTTTCTATACGTCAGGGTGTTCTCACACACACAATGAAGCTTGCAACAGTGAAGCCTCTCCACAGAAAGGGAGACACTAAGTCACAAACTATTGTTCCTTCTCCCCTGCTCATATTTACAAGAGTACTGCATTCCAGAATTGTGAGGGACTTTGGAAACTTTGACATCTTCAGTGAAAGACAGTTTGGTTTCCAGAAAGGTATGTCCTCAACTTTAACTGTATCTTCTTTCACAAATGATGTACTGCAACAAAAAGAGCATGTCACTATGACATCAGAGAGGCAGTGGATTAGATTAGATAGATTAGATTCAATTTTCGTTCCAAAGACACAAAAAATGAGATGATTCTCATGAGTGTGGAACATGTCAGAAAGTATAACATAAAAAACACAAAACATTTGAATATGATACTTACTACCCTGACTATTTGTCAGGAGATTGTCAAAATAGGTGAATACATTACAGTAAACTGGAACTGTTAATATTTACAGAATTAATACACTGTCATAATGAAACACAGTTAGGCACTTTTAGTAATTTGTCACACATAAAATATCTAATCTTGACTGTTGTGATCAAATGCTGTCAAAACTGAAATCTAACAGATATTTTTACTTAAGCTGGGCTAAAAGTCTCTGTTAAGATATTCATCTATAGAGTAGGAGTTAGCTATCAAAAAGTCTTTCAAACTCTGTTTAAACTGTGCTTTATCTGAAACTAAGTTTTTAACGGTTGCTGGCAATTTATTGAAAAGGTGTGTTCCTGAATATTGGACCCCTTTTATGTCCAAGGTGAGTGATTTTAGGTCTTTATGTAGATTCATCTTATTCCTAATATTGATACCATGTATTCAGCTATTGGTAGGAAATAGATATATTACTTGCAACAAATTTCATTAAGGAATAAATATACAAAGGAAGAAGTGTTTAGAACACAAAGTTCCTTGAACAGGTTTCTACATGATGTTTTTGAATCTACACCACAAATGATTCTTATCACATGCTTTTGCACACTAGAAACTTTTGCTTGGCTTGGTGAGTTACCCCAGAATATGATCCTGTATGACATAATAGAATGAAAGTAAGCAAAGTATGCAAGTTTTTTTTTTATATATTTGTATCTCCTATATCTGACATCATTCTCACTGCATATACAGACTTGTTTAGGCACTTCAGCAGTTCTGTGGTATGCCCTTCCCAACTAAATTTATTATCAAGTTGTAATTGCAGAAATTTAACACTGTCAACCTCTTCAATCCACATGTCTTTTGGAAACAGGTTAAAATCCTACCTCTAAGATACAAAGCAAGCATTAGTTTTGGATGAGAGCAGCAAAGAACATGTGGGGCCAAGTCCAGCCGGGGCACTGTACTTCACGGAGTCTCCAGGAATCTGTCTGGTTTGTTGCTGTCTCTCATATATACAAATGATCTACCTTTGCCATACAAAACACACAAGTCCACTCTGTCCAATGAAGATGCCAGCATAGTGATAAACAACAAACAATCCACCAAGCTAGAGGCTGATACCAACACATCGCCTTCAGAACTAATAATCTGGCTCAAAGTAAAATCACTGTCAGTATACCTGAGTAAAACTGTAGAGGCTGGACAAAAATATGGAAAAAAAAACTTCCAAGAAATGCATACTTGAACATGAGTGCAGATGTTAGCCAAGCCTCCAGGTTGTTCTGTTGTATTTGACCACAAATGACACATGTGCAATGTCCTCAATATGTTGCAGGTGTCATTCATAGTCAAAACAATGTTTTGTATAGTTGTGAGTGCAGTATGTCGAAGCTAAGTGAATTTGGACATGGGAAAATTGTCGGCGCTTGTATGGTGGATGCTTCTGTTACCAAGTTTGCCAAAATGTTTGGTATTTATAGAGGCACCATATCGAAAATTTATACCACATATGGGGAATTGGAAAACATCATCCGCTAAGTCACAGTGTCAATGAAAGTGTCTATTGAGCTATAACAGATGGTTGTTGAAGAGGAATGTGATGAAAAAATAGAGGACAATGGCTGAAAAAGTCACTGCAGAACTGAATGTTGCACTCATGAATCCTGTCACCACCAGAACAATCCCGGAGCTCCATAGGCAGGGAATTGCAGGGTGAGCTGGAATTCCAAAACTGTTTATGAGTGATGCAAATACCATAATGGGAAAATGTGCTGCCAAAGCCGTAAAACCCCTACTCTGGAACAATGGAAGAATGTCATTTGTTCAGATGAGCCACAACTTTTTCCAACTTCTGGCTAAGTTTACGTCCCAAGAGTGAAACATAGCAGGAACTTGGTGACTATTTGGGCCGCCGTATCACAGCATTCCATGAACTGCATAGGTGCTCTGCAAGGTTGAATTACTGCCAAGGATTACATAACCGTTAGGCTGATCATGATATCATGTTGTTCTCCAGTGGTGATGCTGTGTTCCAAGATGACAGGACCCTTGTTCACATAGCTGTTACCATACAGAACTGGTTCTCTCAGCACTAGGATAAAATGTGTCATCTCTCCTGGCCACTACAGTCATCACATCTCAACATTATTGAGCTTTTGTGGTCTAGTTTGGAGAGAAGGATGTGTGATTGCTATCCACCTCCATCATCATTACCTGAACTTGCCATTATTTTGCAGAAAAAACGGTATAATATTCCCTCGAAAATGATAAAAAGTTAGTATTTATACATTCCAAGTCGACTGGAATGTGTTTCGAATGCCAACGCTTTCCTACACTGTATTATGTGTGGTAACATGTTCTACTTTGGTGTTTCTGTGTTTTTGTCCACCCCCTGTGAGTATATCTAGTTCAGCTCTGACAACAAATTCACACAGGAGATACCTATTGTACAAGAGAGTCATCAAATACAAAGGCTACACTGCAAAAAATTCTTAGGCCTCTACATAGGCAGCAGTGTTATCTGCGAACAGGGTTAGCTAGGAACATCATGTCCAACCAGACCGTAAAAAGTCAAACAATGGAAACTCGAGGATGGAATGTAACAATATTATGAGAAGGAAAGGTGCTACTCACCATATAGTGGAGATGGTGAGTCACAGAGAGGCACAAAAAAAGACATTCACAATTATAGCTTTCGGCCATTAAGGCCTTTGGCAACAATAGACACTCATATGCACATGCACACACCCTCACACAAACGCAACTCACACGCATGACTGCAGTGTCAGGTAACTGAAACCACCTGTGATCAGCAGCACCAGTGCATGATGGGAGTGGTGACTACGTGGGGGTAAGGAGGAGGCTTGGGCGGGCAGGGGGAGGGATAATATGGTGGGGGTGGTGGACAGTAAAGTGCTGCAGGTTAGATGGAGGGCAGGGGAGAGGTGAGGGGGAGGGGGGGGGGAATTAGTGGAAAAGGAGAGAAATAAAAAGACTGGGTGTGGTATGGAATGACAGCTGTGTAGTGCTGGAATGGGAACAGGGAAAGGGTTGGATGTGTGAGGGTAGTAACTAATGAAGGTTAAAAGATACCAACCATTTCCTCCACCAACTCTCCACAGTTCCTCTCCCTTTACCACACAGTGCCCTGCTTGTCACTATTGCTGCCACCTCCCTGTACACTAACATTCCGAATGACCATGGCCTTACCACCATTGAACACTACCTTTCCCCATGCCTGACAGATTCCAAACCTACAACCTCCTTCCTAGTCACCATGTCCAACTATATCCTCACCCACGATTACTTCTCCTTTGAAGGCATTACTTACAAACAAATCCAAGGTATGGCTATGGGCACCCACATGGCACCATCCAGTGTCAACCTATTAATGGGTCATCTAGAAGAATCCTTCCTAAAAACCCAGAATCCTAAACCCCTCACCTGGGTCAGATTCATTGGTGACATCTTTGCTACCTGGATCGAAGGAGAAGACACCCTATCCACATTCTTCCAGGACCTCAACAACTTCTCCCCCATTTGCTTCACCTGGTCCCACTCAACCCAACAAGCCACCTTCTTAGATATTGACTTCCACCTCAAAGGTGGCTGCATCAGTACCTCCAACCATATGAAACCTATGAACCACCAGCAATACCTCGACTTCAACAAATGCCACCCGTTTCATATCAAGAAGTACCTTTCGTACAGCCTAGCCACCCATGGTCATTGCTTCTGTAGTAATGAGCACTTTCTCTCAAAATATACTGAGGGTCTCACTGAAGCCTTCACTGACCATAATTATCCTCCCATCCTTGTACAAAAACAAATCTCACATACCTTATCTTCCCAGTCTCCCACCACCTCCGAAAGTCCCACTGTCGCCACAGAGGAGCATTCCTCTCATAACTCAGTACCATCTAGGACTGGAGCAACTGAATTACATTCTCTGCCAGTGTTTTGAATACCTCTCGTCGTGCCTTGAAATGATAAATATCCTGCCCACTATCCTTCCCACCCTTTCCACAGTGGTATTTCACCAATCACCGAACCTATACAATATACTCGTCCATCCTTACACAACTCTGCTCCCATTCCCTTACCTCATGGCTCATACGCCTGTAATAGACCTAGATACAAGACCTTTCCCATACATCCTCCAACCACCACCTACTCCAGTCCGGTCTCTAACATCACCTATCCCACCAAAGGCAGGGCTACTTGTGAAACCAGTCATTTGGTCTACAAGCTAAGCTTCTTTCTATGTTGGCATGACAACCAACAAGCTGTCTGCATGAATGGCCACCGACAAACTGTGGCCAAGAAACAAGTGGACCATCCTGTTGTTAAACATGCTGCCAAACATGATATCCTTCATTTCAATGACTGTTTCACAGCCTGTGCCATATGGATCCTTCTCACCAGCACCAGCTTTTCTGAATTGTGCAGGTGGGAACTTTCCCTGCAATTCATTAGTCACTGCCCTCACCCATCCAGCCCTTTTCCTGTTCCTGTTCCAGCACTACACAGCCATCATTCCACCACCACACCCAGTCTTTTTATTTCTCTCCTTTTCCGCTACTCCCCCCCCTCCCCCCTCCCCTGTCCTCCGTGTAACCTGCAGCACTTCATTGTTTGCCACTCTCACCATACTATACCTCTCCCTCCCCACCTCAACCTCCTCCTTGCCCCCACCCAGTCGCCACTCTCTTTATGCACTGGTGCTGCTGCTCGCAGTGTGGTTTCAGTTGCCTGAGACTGCAGTCGCACACGTGTGTGTGTGTGTGTGTGTGTGTGCGCACGCTTGCACGTATGTGTGTGTAGTGTTGACGAAGGCCTTAATAGCTAAAAGCTATAATTGTGAGAGTGTTTTCGTTGTGCCTATCTGCAACTGAGCATCTCCACTATATGATGAGTTGCAACTTTCCTTCTCATAATATTGTTACAGACCATAAAAAGACTATCCTCAGCTACTTTTGCCACTAGGACAATCTCAAATATTGGAGATGTCAGTGTCACAAATTTCACTTATGTTATAGTGTATACTTCCACTCTGTTATGTGCTGTGGAATAATCATCTGAGCAAGTCACCCATGTTAAATAAAATTTTCTTTCTGTAGAACCTAAGAACCTTCTTTTGCAATATCTTTAAGAAATTGGGATACTCACTGTAACTTCCCAATATTTTTATTCCCTTATGGGCTTCATGACTGACAATCTTGTGCCCTATGAAACCACTGAAATATAACATGATCACGATACAAAAAGGGAGGTTGGCCTCAAATGTGATCTCGAAAATCTACTTTGGGTGCAGAGAGATGTAAAGTATTCCAGTATTAAAATATTTAATCTGTTGCCAAATAACATCAAAGGCTTATATAGTAACACTGCATTATTTAAAAATAAAATAGAGATGTATTTACTTGATAAAAGGTTTTCTTCATAACAAAAATTTTTCAGCAGAGACATACGGACTTACATGCAGATATTTTTACAGTTTTGAAATGCAGACAGGTACAATGAAAAAGATCACTCAAATTGAAGCTTTCTTGGCCATGTGTGCGTGTGGGAGTTGCAGTTGCAGTTCTGTGAATGTGTGTGTTTTCTATTTTGGAAGAAGAACTTTTTTGTCCAAAAGCTTAAATGTTTAGCAATCTTTTCCATTGTGCCAGTCTGTGACTCAATGCCTTCTCTGTTTTATGAGTAATAGTCTGTCCTTTTCATATTCTGATTATTCCATCATGGGCATTATGTTGTACAGCGTGTGATAATCCTTGCATGGTGTCATTCTCTTCACTTAGCTTAAGTTTGGTTCTAGTTTTGTGTTTTTCCATTTTCCTTGTGATATGTTCTATGTAACCTACATTAGATACTCTTTAACTTGTTCCACATCCTAGTATCTCACATGCATAAATTGATCTATGGAATATGTGTATAAATAAATAAATGTCTAAAGTATGCTAGTAATTCTGTCTGCAGATCACCACACTAAGAGAGTTTTCTAAATGCAAAGTGCTGAGCTCTGAGCTGGTAATCTTATCCACATGCTGGTGACATCACAGTTTATTATCTTTTTGGATGACCAGGAAATTCTCACATGGAGCCTCACACAATACATAACATTTTGATTTCTTTGGGATTGCATAATATAAGTTTTTGTAAGCTTAAGGGTTTAAGCTGTGGGCTGTGAACCAGCTGTAAGCCTTTCCCATTATTCTCCAGGCTGTGTCTGGTACAGATTTATCTGATTCTTTATCAATATTGGCAAGAGCTGTGCTGCATGCAGTGTGGCGCAGTAGTTAATATTGCTAGCTGGTGTGCTATGTGTTGCCAGTTCAACCCTGACCACCTGTTATTTGTTTGTTATTATTTGTTATTTTTAGAAGGCTGTCAAAATCTCTTACATTTGTAATTGTAATGTATGCTCTAGAATATTTGATATTTGTATAAATAACAGCTCTCTCTGTGCAGGATTTCAGTTCTATTCTGTCTGCATGTTGTTGTTTGTAATAAATGTGATTTCAGTGCGAAGAGTTGTATTTCATTGACAACCTGGCTTTTAGGTTTGAACTTGAGTGTGGTTATGGATTATGATCTGACATTGGTTGGTGGAGATGCTGGGTACTTCAAAACTTCTGCAACACCGAAACTCCGACTATGTTCCAAAAAGCTGCTACCTACATGGACAGGAACTGAAATAGAAGCAATACACAGTTTATGTATTCAGGAGACAAATGGATTCCAAGCCAGCAGTAAGTCAAATGCACAGCAGATATACATCAGTATTCTCCAGAGATGCTGATCTGGATCCAATGAAATGGTTGACAGGATTCGACCAAGTTGCCAAAAACAAAAATTGGGATGACATATGTTTCACAAATGTGTACTTTTACGTGGACAGCACATCCCACCATTTATTCAAGAAGTATCAAGAGAAGATCAATAGCTGGGCTAAATTGAAGAAAATATTTGGTGACAATCAGCAGTAAGTTCACATAGTGGAATTTAATAAAACATGGCGAAAATATTTATGTGAAGTGTGGGATGTGTACTGTAGTTTAACACAAGAAAAACAATGTCCAGTCACTATCTAATTATTTCATACCTCATTTTACAACACATTACCAGTGTTCAGATAACCCTCCAACATTTTTATACATATCTTGGGTAATCTGAGGTGCTGCTTCGTGATGCTGCCATAGGTTCATTTTGATGTTACTGTATCATCACATGGATAATATGAAATGGTCACAATAAGTTTAAGTAGTTGTTGTGTACACAGATTTTTATTCGACATGCTAGATGTTCGGCGTAGAACTTACATCTTCCAATTATAAAACAGTTTACACTGTGACAACATCTGACTACTGTTGTTGACCCAAAATTCAGCCTAAGACTGAAGTATGGTGACTTACAAATTGCCTCTATTTATATGGTTTTAAACAATTACTATCATTGTTACATATTGAATTTTTCGTAAGAACAATTAGGGTTTTTACATACATCTTCCGAAATTACGTAGAATATAAGTGAATAATTCCATGCAAAGACAGAAAAGAATCAATTTCTATTAAGACTGTAAATTATATGCTTTATTATTGCAACAATATATTTTGTTAATTTGCATATCATAATTAATTGACTCAAAGAAAAATCATGCTGACATTTCCAGGTGTACAGAGTGATTAGTTTTATTGAATGAAAGGCCTAGATGCAACTAATTAATTTTTGTATGAGTGAAATTTACATTTCTATATGGTAATAATTACAGTTCTAGTAATTAAAACATGAGTGTAATTGATTCTGACTGAAAAATCATTGTGTCATATTTTTATTAGGGATTCAAACAATTTCTGGCTTCAAAATTTAAAAATAACTGTCTCTATGACTTTAATCATTAACCCACTAGCCATTGCCAGCCATTAATATTCATTCTCTTTCCGAGTACCTAGCAGTGAGTTACAGCCAGACGGCGAGAATCTCACTCCTACATGCTGCACTGTTGCCATACCTTGTGACAACTGAATTATTCATTCAATGGTCAGTTTCCTTTTCTATTTTTTTTTCATGTAGCTGTGTAGGTGTGAATGTATATCTGTAAATGTTTAAGTGTGATTCAAAAAATAAGCCAGGTGACAGCAATAAATGTGAAGTGCTTCACGAGCAAGTGAGGGGGCTATTTACCGCATTTATAACTTTTCAAACGTGAATTTGAAAGCAGGTCTCCTACTGTTGACAGTTGAAGACACAAGAATGGACTCCAAAACCATGTGTGCCAGCAAGAGAAATGTAAAGAGAATTGTAAACAAAAGTGTCAGAGCTGTAGGAACCGCAGAAGAATTTGGTTTCGTGTCACCTGGAAAGCATCGAAATCACAAGGAACCTGTTACACAAATGGATGGTTTTAACAACAATGTTTTAAAGTGCTCCATGTGAATGATGAATCCCTGACATCACAAAAATGTGTTACAGTTATCTACGAGAAAAATAGCTTCAATGGTAAAGAATTTTAAAAGACGTTGGTTCCTGATATGTTAAGAAGAAAGTTTTTAGCTCAAAGAAGTGACATAAAAGCAGTATGAACTACATCCCATATAATGATTCATGATACAGGAGAAGGAGGTAGTTCAAAAGTGTATTATCTTGATGAAACATGGGCCAATTAGAATCATTCTGGGAAGATCTGCTGGAAAATGAGTGATGGTACTGGTGGTTTTAAAGTTTTCATAGGAATAGGTTCTCAGATAGTTATTCTGCATGATGACTCTTCTTCTTTTGTTTCTGAGAGTAAACTTGTATTTACACATGATAAAAACAGCACTGACTACCATTCGGAAATGAATGCTGTTAGTTTCTTGACGTAATTCACAATTCTTGCCATATCCTGCTTCGAAGTTGGTCATTGCCAATTATAATCCAACTGTTACAGAGAAAACACCAAGTACAAACACCAGAAAACTGGATATTTTTCCCTGCTTTAAAAATAAAAATATTAAGCACAGTATAAACCAGACTCTTGCTGATCTCCTGCAGCTCGTTAATTTATACAAGTCACGTGACAGAACATACAAACTTGACTTCCTTACATGTGAATGGGGTCACACAGTTTTGTGTTTACCCATGTGTCACTCTCAGTGTAGTCCTATGGGATTAATTTGGGCAAAGGATAAGGGTATATGGGAGGGGAAAAAAAAACACATTCAAGATAACGTTGATTGAATCTCTTGCGCACAAGGCAATAGACAACATCATCAAAACCTGTAGCATGGGCACATCTGTGTGGCATGCTGAAATGCTTCAGAAAGAATAATTTGACAGTGAAGGAATGATGGATATAAGCCTTGAACCTATCATCGTAAATTTACAATCAGATTGTTCGGAAACATACTCAAATAGAAGTGACGGTGGTATTACGAAGTAGAATTTGGAACAAAGTAATAATATTTCTTAGTTTTAAAGCTTGTGGTTTAAAAAAATGTTTTTGTCAACCTGTCAGTTGCATACATAATAATGAGAACTTCCTAGTCTTTTTGATTAGGATTTTGTGTCCTTTGAATTACATAGACCATAATGTTCAACAAGTTGCCCAAGGAGAAGTTAAGCTTCTCCCACTTTTTGTATGCTCTTATAACACATGAGAATGCTGCTGGATGAATTTGTCAAAAGTCTTATATTTCAACATGTAAACCTCTGTCATTTTCAAGGAACAAACTGGATAAGACCATAAAATGACAGTAACTGTTACTGGTCAAGATATCGGTAGTTTTTGATGTATCGGTCATCATTCCCTGGAGTTATTCACAGATGATGGTTAATTGTTTGCTTGTTCAATAGATTATAAATTTGGTCTCTCACTGTAATGTCAAACGAGTTAGTTTGCTCTCATGATGACCTTTAACAGTGAATGATATGACAACTTATTGACTATTTCTATGACAGTCTTTTCATTAGTCTTTCCTACCACTATTTCTTTTTTATGCACAGTGATTACATTTAACTACAGTCAAACACATCAACACACACACCTTATACACATTTTAAAAAATTCTATTGAGTAGAAGCAGTTGTCAAGCAAATATAATGATTTTGTTTGTGCTTGAAATTAATTTTGTTGTGTATCAAATTTTTATTTATAATGCAGTTCAAATTGCAATAAGTGATAATTATCTTGTCATTAGGCAATTGTCATTTTGAGAAAAATTGTACTTCACGTCTTCACGAAGCTGTGTCAGCTGTTCTCGCGTCCTGACGTCATGCAGAGTAAATGTGTGGAGCAGTGGACACAATGTCGTCAAGACGTAAACTAATATTTCTCTCCTGACGACTGATCGAAATTGGTTTTAATATTTACTATTGCCCTCATAGATTTGAACGCATAATACGGTGTACCATAAGTAAATGAGCCTGACTGTTGTCTGCAGCAACGCAGTTTGGCAACATGGACTTTGTTTGCCCATTCTCTGCTGATGAACAAGCACAGTTCTCATCCCTCCACTGCTCCACCTCTATGTACGGAAGCACTACCTTACGTGATGTGAGCTATAGTTTGTAATCCAACATGTTTCCTTCATTCCATTTACTTGTGACACCGAATGTAACCAATGTCAGAATAACAGTTTAACTTAGTGGCCCTATTCGGGAGAGTGGAGATGAGATCGGAATAGATGCAGGGTCCCAAAGGGTTGTCGTATTACAATACCCCTTCCTTCCCCCCCCATGAACCATGGACCTTGCCATTGGTGGGGAGGCTTGCGTGCCTCAACGATACAGATAGCCGCACCGTAGGTGCGACCACAACGGAGGGGTATCTGTTGAGAGGCCAGGCAAATGTGTGGTTTCTGAAGAGGGGCAGCAGCCTTTTCAGTAGTTGCAGGGGCAACAGTCTGGATGATTGACTGATCTGGCCTTGTAACACTAACCAAAATGGCCTTGTTGTTCTGGTACTGCAAATGGCTGAAAGCAAGGGGAAACTACAGCCGTAATTTTTCCCGAGGGCATGCAGCTTTACTGTATGGTTAAATGATGATGGTATCCTCTTGGGTAAAATATTCTGGAGGTAAAATAGTCCCCCATTCAGATCTCCGGGTGAGGACTACTCAAGAGGACGTCGTTATCAGGAGAAAGAAAACTGGCGTTCTAGATCGGAGCGTGGAATGCCAGATCCCTTAATCGGGCAGGTAGGTCAAAAAATTTAAAAAGGGAAATGGATAGATTAAAGTTAGATATAATGGGAAATAGTGAAGTTCAGTGGCAGGAGGAACAAGACTTTTGGTCAGGTGAATACAGTGTTATAAATACAAAATCAAATAAGGGTAATGCAGGAGTAGGTTTAATAATGAATAAAAAAATAGAAGTACGGGTAAGCTACTACAAACAGCATAGTGAATGCATTATTGTGGCCAAGATAGACACGAAGCCCACGCCTACTACAGTATACAAGTTTATATGCCAACTAGCTCTGCAGATGATGAAGAAATTGATGAAATATATGATGAGATAAAAGAAATTATTCAGGTAGTGAAGGGAGAAGAAAGTTTAAAAGTCATGCGTGACTGGAATTTGAGAGTAGGAAAAGGGAGAGAAGGAATCATAGTAGGTGAATATGGATTGGGGCTAAGAAATGAAAGAGGAAGCCGCCTGGTAGAAATTTGTGCAGAGCATATCTTAATCATAGCTAACACTCGGTTCAAGAATCATAAAAGAAGGTTGTATTCATGGAAGAACCCTGGAGATACTAAAAGGTATCAGATAGATTATATAATGGTAAGACAGAGATTTAGGAACCAGGTTTTAAATTGTAAGACATTTCCAGGTGCAGATGTGGACTCTGACCACAATCTATTGGTTATGAACTGTAGATTAAAACTGAAGAAACTGCAAAAAGGTGGGAATTTAAGAAGATGGGACCTGGATAAACTGAAAGAACCAGAGGTTGTACAGAGTTTAAGGGAGACCATAAGGGAACAATTCACAGGAATGGGGGAAAGAAATACAGTAGAAGAAGAATGGGTAGCTTTGAGGGATGAAATAGTGAAGGCAGCAGAGGGTCAAATAGGTAAAAAGATGAGGGCTAGTAGAAACACTTGGGTAACAGAAGAAATATTGAATTTAATTGATGAAAGGAGAAAATATAAAAATGCAGTAAATGAAGCAGGCAAAAAGGAATACAAACGTCTCAAAAATGAGATCGACAGGAAGTGCAAAATGGCTAAGCAGAGATGGCTAGTGGACAAATGTAAGGATGTAGAGGCTTATCTCACTAGGGGTAAGATAGATACTGCTTACACGAAAATTAAAGAGACCTTTGGAGAAAAGAGAACCACTTGTATGGATATCAAGAGCTCAGATGGAAACCCAGTTCTAAGCAAAGAAGGGAAAGCAGAAAGTGGAAGGAGTATATAGAGGGTCTATACAAGGGCAATGTACTTGAGAACAATATTATGGAAATGGAAGAGGATGTAGATCAAGATGAAATGGAAGATATGTTACTGCGTGAAGAGTTTGGCAGAGCACTGAAAGACCTGAGTTGAAACAAGGCCCCCGGAGTAGACAACATTTCATTAGAACTACTGACAGCCTTGGGAGAGCCAGTCCTGACAAAACTCTACCGTCTGGTGAGCTAGATGTATGAGACAGGCGAAATACCCTCAGACTTCAAGAAGAATATAATAATTCCAATCCCAAAGAAAGCAGGTGTTGACAGTAATAAGTCACAGCTGCAATACTAACGCGAATTCTCTACAGACGAATGCAAAAAAATGGTAGAAACCGACCTGGGGGAAGATCAGTTTGGATTCCATAGAAATGTTGGAACACATGAGGCAATACTGACCCTATGACTTATCTTAGAAGAAAGATTAAGGAAAGGCAAACCTACGTTTCTAGCATTTGTAGACTTAGAGACAGCTTTTGACAATATTGATTGGAATACTCTCTTTCAAATTCTGAAGGTGGCAGGGGTAAAATACAGGGAGCGAAAGGCTATTTACAATTTGTACAGAAACCATATGGCAGTTATAAGAGTCGAGGGCTATGAAAGGGAAGCGGTGGTTGGGATGGGAGTGAGACAGGGTTGTGGCCTCTCCCCGATGTTATTCAATCTGTATATTGAGCAAGCAATAAAGGAAACAAAAGAAAAGTTCGGAGTAGGTATTAAAATCCATGGAGAAGAAATAAAAACTTTAAGTTTCACTGATGACATTGTAATTCTATTAGAGACAGCAAAGGATTGGAAGAGCAGTTGAATGGAATGGACAGCGTCTTGAAAGGAGAATATGGGATGAACATCAACAAAAGCAAAACTAGGATAATGGAGTGTAGTCGAATTAAGTCTGGTGAGCTGAGGGAATTAGATTAGGAAATGAGACACTTAAAGTAGTAAAGGAGTTTTGCTATTTGGGGAGCAAAATAACTGATGATGGTCGAAGTAGAGAGGATATAAAACGTAGACTGGCAATGGCAAGGAAAGCGTTTCTGAAGAAGAAAAATTTGTTAACATCAAGTATAGATTTAAATGTCAGGAAGTCGTTTCTTAAAGTATTTGTATGGAGTGTAGCCATGTATGGAAGTGAAACGTGGACGATAAATAGTTTAGACAAGAAGAGAATAGAAGCTTTCGAAATGTGGTGCTACAGAATAATGCTGAAGATTAGATGGGTATATCACATAACTAATGAGGAGGTATTGAATAGAATTGGGGAGAAGAGGAGCTTGTGGCACAACTTGACTAGGAGAAGGGATCAGTTGGTAGGACATGTTCTGAGACATCGAGGGATCACCAATTTACTATTGGAGGGCAGCGTGGAGGGTAAAAATCGTAGAGGGAGACCAAGAGATGAATACACTAAGCAGATTCAGAAAGATGTAGGCTGCAGTAGGTACTGGGAGATGAAGAAGCTTGCACAGGATAGAGTAGCATGGAAAGCTGCATCAAACCAGTCTGAGGACTGAAGACCACAACAACAGCAACCCCCTACCTGCCCCCCTTCCCCTCCCAAAGAGGTCTGACTATCGAAGAGAGACAAAGCTATTCTAAATCTCTGGCTAAAAGTAAGCGAACATAATTGGAAAAAAATACGAGTGTATAAAATTTCACAGTTTTATCATTTGTGTGTCCTTTTGAATGTTCTATGAAATTTCTTATCACTATGTTCAATGTTCATATATTACTTCCTAAGAAATTGTGTCTTACCTCTAAAAGAAAATTGTTAATGTGAGTTGATTTCTCACAAGTTTTTGTTTAGTTGGGTGTCAAGATATGGATATAGTATCACATAAATTATTTTATAATATGCAGTCACAAGTAAATTGTGGTCATACTTTCATTCTTTCAGACAAGAACTTTCCTCAACCAGAATGTCAGACATTTGATGTTGTATCAAACCAATTTCAAAATCAAAATTTCAATGGGCCAAAGAAATGTATCATCATTCAGATTTAATGGTCAGAATGATCACATCTAGATCAGTGTCCTTAAAAAATTGTTAATGTACGCCAGTAAACAAAATTAATTGTTTCTCAGAGTAACACCTCTGTTGTTGTAGCTACTTTGCTTCTTACTTTTATGAGTTTTTCAAATGCAGTGAACAGTATTTTAGTAAAATTAGTTGTGTTTTTATCATACTCCATTTCACATCATTTTATTCCAACTCCTCCCTCAGTTCATTTCGAACTTGTATCAACACAAAATCATCATTAGTTTACTCACATATACCTATATCCAGTAATAAAATATGAAAGGTAAGCATAGTTTTTAATTAATCTAATTACAGTGTAACTTTCAGTTCAGAAGTATGGTGAACTGTACAATGTAAAGAGTTATTTTATGTATATATTAAAGTGTGACAAAACAAAATTCAAGTTGATAGCATAAAATCTAACCTACTATACCAGACAAAGTGCAGATTTGTGTCCATGAATATCAGAATCAAGAGTTATCCTACATAAAATCGTAGAAAAACGCCAATTTGAAGTACATAAAAGAAAACGCAAAGGAAAATTCGCCTCCAGTCTGTTAATTGAGACCAAAGTAGTACACAGAACTGTGCAGAATTCATCCACACACAGGAAATGTGATTGCGGTAAGTGACTGTAATGTCACAAAACAGGTTATTTTGAAGAAATTCATTGACATCCAAACATACAATCAAATACAAAAGTTAACCTACAATGCACCTGTGATATGACTAAAACTGTACAGCAAACATATTGTTTGAATACAAAGTTCAAAATCATGACATCACAACAGAAAAACAATTCAAATCAATATAGTAAGCAAAACTACATGAAAATAGAATTTGGCATAAGGCTCCTCAAACCAAATTGAAAATGTTCAAGGCCTACATTTGTGATGTTTGGACCGAACTGAAAAATCCAAACCGCTGGGTACTGGAAATGGAAATGTCGTGTGGCTAGGGCCTCCCGTCGGGTAGGCTCGTCACGTGGTGCAAGTCTTTTGAGTTGACGCCACTTTGACAACTTGCTTGTCAATGGAGATGAGGTGATGATGATTAGAACAATACAACATCCATTCCCTGAGCAGAGAAAATCTCCGACCCAGCCGGGAAGCGAACCCGGGCCCCTTGGCATGGCAGCCCGTCACGCTGACCACTCAGCTATCAGGGCGGACTGCCAGGTACTAATCATTAAGAAAGTTCATAATCAATTAGTTCAGTATCAAAATCCATAAGGAATAAGTATGCATATATTCAAATCAATATGATGTGGACCAATTACTACCCTAAGACAAACAGAAGTTAGTATTACTAGCACAAAGGCTCAGTGATGCAGCATCAACAATGAATATAACTCTTGTCACATATGGGAAAATCTTCCAGATAGGTAATATTATTCATGTTCATACGAATCGTTGTTTGAAGATAAGTTACACATGTTTGCACTTCAATGATTCAATAGGAAAAGCAATCAATGTAAGTATTCAATAAAATCCTGAACAGGCAGTTGAGGTAAACAGTGACAAAACCATATATACCACTGATATGAGTACGTATCCCAGAGAAAAGTGGTTCAACTTGTGTGATGTTAAAGAATCTATTATGTTAATCAGTTGGTCACATACAGAAAATATAAATGTTTAAGATGAGCGTCAAAATACAACATGACAATGTTGAGCATCAAAGCACTAAAGGACATATATGATGAATGCTAATGACTAGTACAGAAAACATGACACAAACCATATACAGAATCACATATAGATAAAGGGACAAGCATAATGCAAAGCAGTGTAATACACTTGACATACTGAAATGTAGCTTAAACTCCATGCGCGATTGGTGTGTCAAAGAAATGGTTGGTGTCCAACAGGAACATCCAACCAAAATATCTCCTATCTGACTGATGCCTTTCTCAGACCAACCAGACAACGCATATGTTTCATCAAGACTGTGGTCATCTGTAACCATGCAGCCAAAATCCACTAATAAGGCCATTGTCAACAGCAAGCAAAATGCTCCTAAATCATGTTAATCAAAAGCTTTCAAAGACAACACCAGATTCACAGCAGAGCAATGGAATTCATTATAGCCAAGATAATGTAAATAACAAGTAAATCATTGAAATCCATGGAATATGTGTCATGTGTAAACTTTGTATACCAGGCTAAGTGTATGTAATGTAAATTATGTAAATTGATGCTAAAAGTCTCCATAATGATCATTATGAATATTCAGTCATGTATGTATGAAATATTTTAGATTCACATGATGTTGAACAATTGTAGAAATCATAAAAATGTGAAATAATACCAAATATTATACAAATGACCAAGATTACACCGTAATTCCTGCTGATCAACTAGAGTGCACGTAAACAAATGCATGTGTGTGATCTAGTTGGCTACACTTCTCTTCAGAATTCATATTGTTGCCAGTTACTGTCAGTAAAGATAAATTAAGATACTGTTATCAAATCAGCGAATCATTTCATGCACCAAGAAGTGATTTAGACATATGACTAGGAACTAAGTGTAAATGGTGTAAATAAGGAATGTAGTGCCGAAGTATAAAGATGTTGTTCCAGATACTACATTAGTTGGGGCCCTTATGCTTGCCAGACACGTGGTACACACAGAAAGTGTACCCCCCTGAGGGTTGATCAAATTGAACCTCAGAAAATATCATTAAAGCAGAGTGTATCAAGAAAATTATTGTACCTCATGTCATCAAACACGGATATCATGAATCAAAATAGATAATCAAAATCAGCAAAAATTCAAAGAATAGAAATGTGTGTAAGTATGACTGTAGTACTGATGTATAAAGGTGTTGAAGCAGATACTACATTAGCTGGGGTCCCTGTGCTTGCCAGACACATGATACACACAGAAAGTGTGGTTAGATATGAATATATGGCTTCAGCTGTGTGATGTTTCTTAAACGAAATAGCTTACGTGACTTTGGATAAATTGACCTAGATGCATTTAGATGTGGTATCTCTAAGATCTCAAATAGTCCAATGTATACATCGAAGAACTTTTTTGTTTCTTTGTTAATTGCTTTTGACTTTTCCTAACTTTTAGTTAACATGAGGTCTCCTATTTTAAACTGTCTAACTTCAAGATTTTTGTCATGCTTCTTCTTCCTCTTACCATGATATGTCTCCATATTTTTCTTCACCACCTCTTCCCTCTCATCAGCAGTTAGCTCTGCACAAGTTGGAAACTCAATCAATTCATCTAATAAGTTAGCAGATTTTTGGTTAAAATGAATTTCATGTGGTGTGAATCCAGTTGTATTATGCTGAAAACTATTTACAATGTCTTCAAATTGACTTGTATAAGTGTACCAACTTGTATGATCCTTGGAACAGTACATTCTACACAACCTACTAATTTGCCTCATATACCTCTCCATAGGATTGCATTATGGAGAATAAACAGATATTAAAATGTGCTTAATGTTCTCATTTTTAATAAATTCCTTTCATGTATGAGATGTGATTCCGTAGAAATATTGGAACACGTGAGGCAATACTGACCCTACGATTTATCTTAGAAGAAAGATTAAGGAAAGGCAAACCTACATTCCTAGCATTTGTAGACTTAGAGAAAGCTTTTGACAATGTTGACTGGAATACTCTCTTTCAAATTCTAAAGTTGGCAGGGGTAAAATACAGGGAGCGAAAGACTATTTACAATTTGTACAGAAACCAGATGGCATTTATAAGAGTCGAGGGGCACGAAAGGGAAGCAGTGGTTTTAGCCTCTCCCTGATGTCATTCAATCTGTATATTGAGCAAGCAATAAAGGAAACAAAAGAAAAATTTGGAGTAAGTATTAAAATCCATGGAGAAGAAATAAAAACTTCGAGGTTCACCGATGACATTGTAATTCTGTCAGAGAAAGCAAAGGACTTGGAAGAGCAGTTGAACGGAATGGACAGTGTCTTGAAAGGAGGGTATAAGATGAACATCAACAAAAGCAAAACGAGGATAATGGAATGTAGTCGAATTAAGTTAGAAGCTGTCGAAATGTGGTGCTACAGAATAATGCTGAAGATTAGATGGGTAGATCACATAACTAATGAGGAGGTATTGAATAGAATTAGGGAGAAGAGGAGTTTGTGGCACAACTTGACTAGGAGAAGGGATCGGTTGGTAGGATATGTTCTGAGGCATCAAGGAATCACCAATTTAGTATTGGAGGGCAGCGTGGAGGGTAAAAATTGTAGAGGGAGACCAAGAGATGAATACACTAAGCAGATTCAGAAGGATATAGGTTGCAGTAGTTACTAGGAGATGAAGAAGCTTGCACTGGATAGAGTAACATGGAGAGCTGCATCAAACCAGTCTCAGGACTGAAGACCACAACAACAACAACAACATGAGATGTGAACTGACTTCCATTATCTGACAGCAAAGCATGTGGTTTGCCAACATTCCTAAAATAATCATTAATAAATAATAATTTTCTTACTTGTAGCTTTTTTCAAATGGTAGAGCTTTACCAGTTTTGAAAACAAGTTGACAGTAACACACAAATATGAGTAGCCTTTTTGAGTATGGGGAAATTGACCCAATAAGTCAGTTCCCACCAGTTCTGATTTACCTTGTGGAATTCTACTCTGCATGAAACCTTTATGCTTCTTGTTGGTAACATTTACTCTCTGACATTGATCACAAGAACTCAAACACTTCCTAACCCTTCTGGAGATATTATCAAAGTACACATTTTCCTATATGTTTTGGATACACTTCATGGATCCACAGTGGTCGAAGCTCTTACGTATATGGTTAATCAATGTGCCAGTATATTGTCTAGGCTAACAAACCTTCCACTTGTCCATGTCAGGACTACTTCTTCTAAATAAAATTTCTTTAAACACTTGGTTTTGCCTTATCACATCCTTTATTACCTAAGTAGCTCTTGACTAGTTTCCATGTCTCATCCTGACTCAGATTACATCTCAGTTGTTTATGGATTCTCGCAATTTCTTTCTCTTCTTTAATACCTTGAATGTACAAGATCCTAAAATTCCTATTCTCTTGAATATTCTCACTATCCAGGTTACCCCTTACTGGTAATCTAGACAGAATGTCAGAAATTACATTCTGATCACCTCTAATGTGCTGGATTGAATAGTTAAATGCTGTAAGAAAATTGCCCACCTGGTAATCCTACTGTGATATAGCTTGCACTCCTGAATGTAGCACAAAGCCTTATGGTTTGTGTGTACAGTGACTTTGTGTCCTTCTAAATAATTTTGAAATTTTTAAACCCTCAAACAATGGCTAAAAGTTCCTTCTCAGTGACTGTATATGCTTTTGTAAACTTCTACTGGCAAAACTAATAGCGCAGTGCGCAGTCTCTCCCTCAACTTCCTTCTGTTGGAATAAACAAACTCCTAAGCTATAATCGAACCAGTCTGTCATCATAAAAAATGGTAAAGATAAGTCTGGTCTAAGAAAGATTTCACTATTGACAAGCTCTCTTTTAATCTCATCAAATTCCGCTTGACATTTGTCAGTCCATTCCCAAATACTGTTTTTATTGCAATTGCTTTCAGAATTTCAAAATGTTCATCCCAAGTTTTACTGACTACCAGAATGTCATCCACATAAATGACTAATTTGGAATGTAACTCACTTCCCAAAACATAATCCAAAGCCCTGATAAATTCAGCAACTGATAAGTTTAATCCAAAAGTACTACATGGTATTGAAAACTTTTTCCATTATACAAAAAAGCAGTATATTGCCTGGAATTGGGTTCTAAAGCAATCTGATGAAATCTTGATTTCAAATCCGAGCTTGTAAATATTTTGCTTCATGAAATTTATGCAACGATTCCTCCATTGATTCTGGATGGTCAGTTTCCTTGTCCAGAAATTTATTTAAATGTTGAGAGTCAAGCACTATTCTAACCCCACTATCTTTCTTAGCTACTACAACCATAAGATTGTTTATTGACTGCTACTCCTTTCTTTTATCTCCCAACTCTGCAATTTCTCCAGCTCCTTCTCAACAACTTTCCTCTTACAAATAGGTACTCCATAAGGCTTAATGAAAAATGGTTCATCTGGTCTCAACTTTAACTTACACATGTAATCTTACTCTGCATGGCTTGTCATTGAAGATGCTATTATATTCCCACAGGAACCCCTTCAGGTCACTCTTTTCATCGCTACTTAAATTGTCTGCTGAGTTAACTTTATCCATTACTAATTGAGAAAAATCTTCAAAAACCGCCTGGTTATCAAAATATTCATTATCTTCATCTAAATAATTGCTGTCATCAAACACTTCTACTCCTCTTAAGTTATTGCAACGATTATCATCACACATCATGTGTAATTTAGTTTCACCATGAACACCAGATTTTGGATCAATAAAATTTAACTTCGTATTTGACCAATCAAATCTAACATTAACTTCCAGTATCCAATTAATCCCTAACAACATATCCTCATTCAGGTCAGTTATTACTAGACAACCTTGCTCAAATACAACGTTACTGACAATAAATGAAATTAATGCTTGCCTACTGATTAATTTACTAAGTTTCCCAGTGGTTCCTTTTGTTTTAACACCAGTAATTGGAAATTCAGTGTACTATTCCATATTCTTTACTCTATTTCTTAATTTACCAGACACACCACTTACTGGGCTACCAGTGTCCAATAGACAAACTCCCTCCCAGTTCCCTATAGATATTTCATACATGGACTACCAAGTATTTCATGCTTATTACTGCCATCCTCTTCAGCCAATAAATCATCTTCAATATCCCTACAATTTAAACCTGCACTTACTTGGAACTCATTTCCTAACTTAGGTTGTAAAGTACGTAAAGGTAGCTTACAACTAGAGTATGTGTGTTTAATACTATCACAGTAATCACCTTTTCCTACAGACTCCTCATTCTCTTCCAATACTTTCAGTATCTTATCGCAAATTAGCTTATCTTGGTCCTCCTTATTGTAACAGCTATGTGATATCTCACTTACCTCAATGTGTATCAACTGATTTTCATGTAGCCTACCTGTTTCTCTGATTCCAAATCATCATATCCTACCATTCTATTACTCATATAATTGTCTAGTATTTCCACATAAACCATACCATCTAATTCATGATAAAATACAACATCAGCATCGGCATCAATAGACTCATTAGCAACATCATCAGCACCTACATGAACCTCAACTTCAACTTCATGTCTCCACATCACAGCCACTATCAGAACTACTAAAACTTGTGCCAGCAGGCACATAAACATGATTTAACTAAGGTATATGATCCTCACTTTCCTCCACATCTTTTTCAGACAATACTGAAAATTCGTCGTCACAAAATAAGCTATCTAAACCTTACTCATCAGCATCATCATATATGTTGCTATTACTAAAAACACAACTCTCATCAAATAAGTTAGTCAAATCATCTGTACTAAGATTGAAATCATCTGTACTAAGATTGAAATTATTTTCTACTTTCCTAGTATCTTCACTCATTGCCGTTGGCATGAAATCTCAAAATGTTTTCTCATTATCAACTCTGTTTATCTGGTAATTATTGTGTCTATCGTGGTGTCTGTGACCCAAATTCCTCCTTCCTCTCCTGCCTCTAGCCTGATTTCTGCAACTGTTCTTCACCTCAAACTAACAGGCCCACAATGAGGTGCTTACCTGTTTTCCTGATTGTTATTTTCATGGGATCTGTTACCATTTCTCCTTTGATTACCTCCGCCCTGATCATTGTTATCATTATTATTATTATTGGTTGTTACCAAAGTTATTATTACTTCTATTACCATCATTTCTGTTATTATTGTTCCTGTTCCTGTTGTTGTTGTGATGATCCCCCCCTCTGAAAAATTGTTCTTCCAAGCATGATCTAATTTATCTACGTATTTCAGAAATTCCTCAGTAGTGTCGTCTGGTCCGTAAACAAGACTCCACTGAACATGGCCAGGTAAACACTGCTCCAGCACATCAGTTTGAATTAATTAATCAAGTGGTTTATCTAAATGTGCTGAAGTCTGCTTCTCACAAAATTCTCGCATTCTCATATCTCCTTCACATAATCTACTTATGTCCGCAGCTCGTGGTCTTGCAGTAGCGTTCTCACTTCCCGCACACAGGGTCCCGAGTTCGATTCCCGGTGGGGTTAGGGAATTTCTCTGCCTCGTGATGACTGGGTGTTGTGTGTTCTTCATCATCATTTCATCATCGCCGCTGAAGTGGCGTCAACTGAAAAGGACTTGCAATACGGCGGCCGAACTTCCCTGCATGGAATCACCTGGCCAACAATGCCATACAATCATTTCATTTCAATCTACTTCCATTCAAAAATTCTGATTTTATTCATACCTGCTTACTTTCTGGCCAAAATTTATTTAAAAATAATTTTTCAAACTCCGTGAATGCCATTTCTGGGTTAACATGCTGGTTAGCCCAGGATAAAGCTTCTCCATCTAAAAATCATTTAGCAAATTTCACTTTCATTTGTTCTGGCATGCCTGGTGCGAAGTTTCCTTGCACTGGTACAAGTAATCAACAGGGTGTAGTTTAAAAGCACCCAAAAATGTTCATAATAACGTTTCTGCAATTGTTTTGAAACATTTTATTACCATTATATATACTACTAAACACATTAGTCTCTAGACTTAAAACTTTAGAGTTGACCGAAGGTTATTTGTTACTTCATTCACTTTGCTGTTTACAAAAGAAATTTGTTCTGATAAAAGTATAGAATTTAATTTTAGTTTCTCATCAATGAAATTATTTTCAGTTTCAGTAAAAGTCTGTATGTTATGCAACTCTGATTTTAATCTGTCAAGTTTGTTAATGACAATGTTTTCTGTTCTTTTCACTCGTTTGTTGACTATGTCAACATGTTTGTTAACTAGCTGTAATTCAGGAGCAGCGAAGTTCTCCAAACAATCCACTTCAGATTCTATATTGTCTACTCTTTCATTTACATTGTTTATCTGTTTATTTGCTGTATTAACATCTTCCCTAATTGTATCCATTTTTTTGAGAGTGTTGTCTATTTTTCTGAAATTATTTTCAGCATCATCTCTATTTTGTTTTATTTTGCTCCAACAGTTTACTATCTAGTAACTTGGAAAATTGTTCCAATAAAGTTACTGGTTGCATAAATCCATGGAAAGGTGAAATTATACTACTTGTGGAATTCTCGTGGCTTTGAATGGTTAGATACAGTGTCGATGCATGCAGCTTCTAACCAGATCTTGTTGTGATTCCAGCTTGGTCACTATTTATGTTGCTTCTACTCATTTTAACTAATTTTGTACAATGTGACAAGATGATAAAAAAAAAACACTTCTGAAAACTATCTTTCATAGAATATTTGCAAAGTATGTCACATGCAATTATTTTTGCCTGACTGCATGCAATTTCAATTTCGATCAGTGAACTGTTTTACTGCTTTGTTATGTAAATAATTTTATATTTGGTACTCACCTGACAATCCATGTGGTTGGCTGTTGGCGTTGGTCCATTAATTCACGTCCACTTTTCCCATACAGATCCTTGTTTCTACTCATGTCCCAGTAATGGTATATGGCACAGTATATTGTAAACAATTATCCCACCTGAAACGTGAATGACCATTAGCATATGATGCAGTTTTATACACATCCCGGCTCCTTTCAGCACGTTATAATAAAATGTGGGGAAAATGTTTATGTGAAGTTTGGGATGTGTATCATAGTTTAGCACAAGAAATACAATCTTCAGTCACTATCTAATTATTTCATACCAAGTTTTACAACACATTATCAGCATTCAGATAACCCTCCACCAACTTTATACGTATCTTGTGGAATCCAGGGGGCTGTTTCTTGATGCTGCCTTAGTTTCATCTTGATGTTACTGTGTTGTCACACGGATAATATGAAATGGTCGTATGCTTCCAACAAATGGATCTTGGAAAAGTAGAGGATGCCTGATAATTTTGTGAGCAATTCATCAGTTTGGGGCAAAGGGTAGGTATCTATAACGGACTGTGCATTAATCGTGACACTGAAGTCACCACAGAGGCAAAGCTTACCCGTCGGCTTCTTAACAATGGCCACTGGTGTAGCTAGGTCACTGGAACAAATAGGCTAAATGACATAGAGTGACTTCAAATGATCTAATTTGGCCTTGACAGAATTATACAATGTGAAAGGCACCTGAAAAAAAGTGAAAGAGAGAGAGAGAGAGAGAGAGAGAGAGAGAGAGAGAGAGAGAGACTCTTTCATGGTAATGTGGGCCTGGAAACTGGTATCTCAACTGAGCTCAGGGGAAAACAGCAATGGATACTCAATGCAGACAAACTCTGGTTGCTGATATGGAACTTTACCTGACATTACTTTTACCTCATGAGAAAGGGAGAAACCGAAAGCATTAAATGCATCTAACCTGAACAGGTATGCAGTATGAGAATAATCCATAACAGGGAAGATGAGAGGGCAAACAACAGATTTGTAAGATACAAAAATGGTGAACTGATCTAGGATTGGAATCTGCTGTTTATTATAGCTAAACAAATTCTGTGAGACGTATGTGAGAGGAGGTGAGCCCAAATCCAAATATGTCTTTGCATTTACTAAGGTCACTGTAGCTCATGTGTCCATTTGCATTTTTAGCAGTTACTTGAACACACACAAGTCAATAAACAATATTTTTTGGAGGACAGTTTGTGTTCATTGGTACTACTGCATCCACAATGTGTGAAGAGGAGCTACACACTAATACCGTTTGACCTCTCTTTCAACACTTGTTGCAAACAGCACACCTGTGTCGGATGAAGCAGTACTGGCAAGACAGAAGGGGCCCGTTGCTGCTGTGGCTGTAACCGATGGCGCAGGGGTGGTTTAGGTCTGTATCATGTGCCTGACACACCAGTAGCCCTTTTCATTGGCTCTCACATGGCGTTGTTTCCCGTGAGATCACCAAGTTAAGCGCTGTTGGGTGTGACCAGAACTTGGATGGCTGGCCATCCAGCCGCCATGCACTGTTGCCATTTTTTGGGGTGCACTCAGCCTCATGATGGCAAATGAGGAGCTACTTGACCGAATAGTAGCGGCTCCGGTTAAAGAAAACCATCTTAATGACCGAGAGAGCAGTGTGCTGACCACATGCCCCTCCTATCCGCATCCTCAAATGAGGATGACACGGTGGTCGGATGGTCCCGATGGGCCACTTGTGGCCTGTGCACATGGCGTTGTTGCACTATTGTCCTGTATGCCTTACCAGCCTGTTGCTGGAGGTCCTTTCACCACACTCTCTCTCACCTTTTGGAAGTCCCGCCATCCTTCTTTTACTTCCGCCACTTTTTCCTTGAAATGACCTACATCTATACTGTGATACTGCCAGTGCACTTGACATCCATGAGGCGATCTATCGTTTCTTTCTGCAGCACAGGTCACCGTATGTGGTTGAGGGGATGCATCCCCACGTCGATTGGCGTGCCGTTTGGCGATCAATATGCGCTCCTTATCATGACAGTGATGTCCAGTCTACATGGTACTTTACTGTCAATGGGAGGCAAGTATGTCAATCACGCCTTCACAGGATTCACCTAGCAGGCACCCCGTTGTGTGTCACTCGTGATGTTTCAGGTACAGACGATCACCGCCTGGTGTGCGGATCAGCAAGAGGTGTCTAGGTAATGGTGCAACAGATGTTGTCCCTCATTACCTGTATGACTCCTCATCAGATACCTACTCAACTTCTCCTATTTCCAGACACGGGATGTTGTGTCATTTTGTGTCTGAAGCCACAATATGCAAAGCATTTCCTAGGCAATCTAAATTTTTTGTGTCATTTTGTGTATAAAGCTGTACAATGCAGCACACTTTGTGTGATGTTTATATTATAAGGAAACACTGACTGTGCAGAATTACTTAATATTTGATTTACACTTTATATGTGTACCTTAATAAGCCTCAGAGCAGGTATCTTAATTAGTAATTAAATAGTTTCATAATGTCACATATATGAGTTTTATGTACAATAATTTTAGATTCATGTTAATATATTTGTGTCTTATATGAAACAATTTACAAATTTTCATTCATATAAACTGCATGTGCAGTTACTTACTTAACTGTTTTCCCTTATGTTTACAGGAATATGTAAAAAAATTTGTAAGGTTGTTACGATTAGTATTTTCTGTCCGTAGAGTACCAAATCACTGGGATCTGCCAGGGCACAAACAAATTACAAAATGCACATGCACACGTTATGTCTGCAACAATGATGTCACTTCCAATGATGGCAGCAACCAAGGAGGTCTGTCATAATGAAGGATGCCTGCAATAAATATCTGTTTTTGAGTGGCTATCAGTGACCAATGCTGAGCTTTGCCTTTGAGAGCCATAATTACGCAGTGCTGTCTCAGTGAAAGGACACTGACAATACAAGCCACTGTGTCTGCTGAAATGCAATTTTCCAAGTAAAGGTGTTAGTGACATAGACACTGTATATACCGCTGCATGATTGCACTACACTCTAAGTTGAGCTGTTAGTGATACATCACTAAACACAATTTAGGACGTTTCTTCTCCTCTCATATTTTTACAAGTGTGCAAAGTGAAAAACAATACAAAACTCCCTGTGCAGTGAACATTCCCTTTTTACGAAACAATAACACACTACATGTTTTTCTTGTTATTTTTCTAAACTTTACGGGTTGTAATTTTTCATATATTAAAATGTACCTAATTACTTATTTTTAAAAGGTTCTCAAAATAATTGAGCCAATAATGAACAATCTTTCTAACATTAATAGAACTTCTACATCTTCATGTATTTTGTTTAAATATTTGAACATTTTTTAGTAAGCCAGAAGTGCTTCACTATATTCTTTGTAAAAACAATATTTGCTGTCTAATCTATATCTTTATATATACATATGTTTTATAATTAAGAATTTTTAGGTCCTTTTGTCTTATTTGTACATAAATCCCATTCAAATTCTTAAAGAAGCGACAGGCAGGCTTTGTAAGGACTGTGTCAGAACTCTCAATTACATTGAAAACAATATAGCCAACTTAACACTATTCTTTGCATTGTGTAAAAGTGGAAAGAAATAAGCACTCAGATATCGATAGTAACTATCTGAGGGCGAAACGTGGGAGCGCGATTCTAAGCATTGATGTGAGACAAGGTCTGTCTGCGAGAGTGGAAGTAGTAGTGTCGGTCGAGAGCTAAAGTCTGAGTTTGCAATAATCCCATGTTTTGCTTGTCAGTTAAAGAAGCTTTCTTATCCTCCAAATAATAATAATTATTCTCCACATCTCATTAATGAATAAATGCTGTGATTAATAAATGTTAGTGTAACTTTGAAATTGAAATAATTTGTTAATCTGGCACTCAGCCATTATTGACACCTATGTCATTGTCACTGTCATTATTAACACTTGGCCATAATGATTTCTGAAGTTTTTAAATAGACTTAAATTATGAAACCACTTCTTACAAGTTATTTAGTATTTAACAGGACCCAACAAAATTCCTTTTTATTCAATTCATTCTTAGTAACAATAAGCTTCAGCCGCTGCTGCTGCTACGAATTGCTGTGAACCACATGGGAAAAGGCAGTCATCTAAAGAGGTGAGTGCAAAACTTAGGACCAAAACAGAAACACTGTCATATCACAACATGTCATGTACTCTAATCCAATAAATTCAATTGCACAACTCAGATTTGGTATCACTTGAAAATTCTTGGTCAAAAGTTCAGTCAGATAGCTTTAACGATCTGTTGAGGGCTTAGAGGACAGTGGAACTGACATTCATACAACACACATGCAGTGTTATGCAGGTTAGATTCCGTTTACTGATAGCTCAGGTTGTTTATCAAGTCTATTTTCACAGATGAACATAGGCATATTTGTTGTAGCTACATTACATATTAGTTGCATGTACATTACAGTATATTCTCATATTGACCTCATACTCATACGTTATTTGATTTTATACGTGGATATTTCAGACTGAAGCACGTAGAACCGCTCGGCTACCGCGGCCGGCTGTCCAGGTTAGGGTTCGAAGGTGGATTCACCAGCAAGAGGACTGGGTCCAGCTTACGGAAGGATCTTGGGCAGGCACAGATTCAGGCTTCCATTCTTCGGGACACAGTTTATTACTATCTCTGACCATTCCACCCACAAATAAAGTGTGCCACAGATGTGTACGATTTTAATAATGATAATAATAAAATACATGACATGTTTTATAGTAGTGATTAATTTTTCATTTACCATAAAATAATAATTTGTTTAGATCGATGAATAGTACTTTGCTTTAGCATAACATCCAAGAAACTGCTATTGTTGACACTAAGTGGGTTAGCTTATGCGTGTGCGCTTTTAGGTGGCTGGAGCTAACCAGTCAGGCCGCAAGCACATCCTTAAGAGTAAGCCCTCACGAAAGCAACTGAAAAGTATCCTATATTAAATGTAGCACATAATTTCTATAATTCTCAGTCATTCTCGAGACTGTTAGTTTTTATGCTGCTTAATTCTCCAAAAGTTCGTTAAGAAATGATATATGTAAAAAATATGAATGTTTCCAACTTTTTTTTTTGAGGGGGAGGGGCGTGTCATGACTTCTACACACCGCTTCGGATGTGTACCTGATCTTCAAGCAATGTGGAGACACACAGAACTGTCTGCATTGCATTGATACATAAGCTTGGTTTGATAGTTTACCTTGTGGTGACGATTGGGCTTTCTTGTAGTAGGCCATATACATAAATCATTACTTCTTTGTGGAAGTTTTGAGCCTTTTTGGGACAAAGGTGGCAACATCTTTTTGTTCACTTGCAGTGAGATGTATATTAGCAGGGTGATACGAAGCATTTTAGCATGCGATGTTAACGGCCATGCTGAGGTGGATACAACGGTTCCTGTCAGATCACCAAAGACAAGGACCCTAGACATGACTGGTACTTGGATGGGTGATGTTCGGGTACGCTATGTGCTGTTGACAATTTTCCCCTTTCTCTTTACGGGAGAAGGTATAATTCCATGATCACAAGTCTTTGCGCCAATGTCCTGGATTAAATTCCAGACTTCTCCGCAGTGTCTCATTAAGTGAGGGCACACAGAATTGTGGATGGTGATCCGTCCACCGGATGAGACGTTAAGCTGGACAGTCCACTTGGTGCTCTTCGAGAGGAGTAGGCTACAAAGCGGCACCGGGTTTCACCCTCTCCCTTCTCTCATCATCTCGAACATGACAATATACCCACGCGTGAGCGCACGCGTACATGTACACACACACACACACACACATTGCAGTCATCTACACGTAATAGATACATTTCCACTCAAAACTCTCATACTTCGTGAAGAAAAGGTGCATGTTCATCTGTTCATCTGAAGGATGGGGAAAACCTCACCCTTTCCAATTAGGTGGCTAAACATTCTCTTCGTGGTCTCCCAGCTATTCGTGGCATACGATTGTTTTTTAAGCATGGGCTAAAGGTGATGGCTCAGTACCTACAGTACTTACTTTCATCTTTTCAATAACATATGATTTTCTTGAGATTACTGCTTGCTACTATTGTTATTTTGGCATCAGTTCTCCTGATGCCGTTGCTGTAGTTAGAACTGCTTTTTTAAAAAATTAGTATTCAACTTTACTTTGACAGAGCAATACACCTCATTGATTGCCAGAGGTAATACATTTAATGGATTCTGGTTTCTGCTAGTGAACTTTTTAACACATTCATCATACACACACAAAGCTCCATTTTTCCTGCTTTTTCCGTGTGAAGTGCGTATCTTGTAAAATCCTATCTATGCAGAAGTTTATTTACATCAAGTACTTTAACAAGATTATTGTAAGATATTCATGCAAGTACCCTGCATGTACATTTCGAATATCTTGTGATTTTCACTTGGAATATTCGTAACTTCATAGTATTGTGAATAGTATTAATTGGGCGTATATTGATTTTTCAATAGCTTCATTCAATGGACCAGCAAATTCAGTATTTGCTCCATTAACATCATCTGTCATGATTATTTGCTCTTTATGTTGTTTATAACATCTTTGTACATTTCATTCTGCTTTATTATTAATGCATTGTTACACATGTAGTTGATGCTGATATTTCATTCAGTTTGTTCTTAGAGTTTTTGCCATGACTGTCTGATGTTAGTAACAGTCATGATATCCATACAAAACTTTTGCACTTTTATAGCTTTAAATAATGACAGTATTTTGAACAAGTGTAGTTGTTTGGAAGGGCCCAGGAAATGACCTGGGGGGGTCTCTGCAGACATCATGAGACTCTGGCATAAAATGGGGGTGATACGCGATTACAAGAAATCAGCAAGAGAGTTCTCACAGCCTCTGTCACCTCAATTCTCCAACTTCCTACCTACACGTGGTGCCCCTGTTAAGCCGAGCAACTCAGCGGAAGGTTGGGTAACCAACCCCAGCGGGAAACTGAGTCGGTGAGCAGATAGGAGTTGGAGGACAGTGGAGGGCAACGGGAAACCACCACTGAACTATCCCAAGAAAACCCCATGGCTTCGCTCAGCTCAAAATGTTCTGGAGTTTCAAGTTCCCCGATCGGATCTCCGGGGGGAACCAGGTTGAGAGGAGCTTCACGAAGAGTAAGATGGTGCAAAGAGAAGCACTGCATAGGAACATGGAATGTAAGATCCATGTATCAAGGAAAACTAGACATAGTGAAAAGAGAAATGGAGAAAATTAACATCGACATATTGGGAATAAGTGAAATGCGGTGGACTGGCATGGGAGAATTTGCTTCGGATGGCCATATGGTGTATTATTCTGGGCATGATAACAACAGAAGTAATGGAGTAGCCTTCATAGTTAGTGATAAAGTGAGAAAAGCTGTGATGG
The DNA here is from genome assembly GCF_023898315.1 of Schistocerca nitens. Taxonomy (NCBI): domain Eukaryota; kingdom Metazoa; phylum Arthropoda; class Insecta; order Orthoptera; family Acrididae; genus Schistocerca; species Schistocerca nitens. The sequence goes on along the minus strand of NC_064618.1, from coordinate 616,940,241 downwards.
GATGCAAATATAAAAATGATAGAATGATGTCCATCAGACTTCAAGGTCAGCCCCTCAACATCACAGTAATTCAAGTTTATGCACCAACAACCGATGCTGAAAAGGAAATTATTGACCAGTTCTATGGAGATTTACAAGAATTACTACTGTCAACACCAAAAAAGGATATCGTCTTCATAGTTGGAGATTGGAATGCAAAAGTGGGAAATGAAGCTGTAGAAGGTATAACAGGGAAATATGGTCTTGGTACAACAAATGAAGCTGGACAGAGACTCCTAGAATTCTGCCAAGAAAATTCATTGATAATTACTAATACACTGTTTCAACTACCAAAACGATGCCTATATACCTGGACTTCGCCAGATGGCCAACACCGGAACCAAATTGATTACATACTTTGTAATCAGAGGTGGAAGAGCGCGGTTCAGTCAGCTACAACAAGACCTGGGGCTGACTGCAGATCAGATCATGAGCTCCTGATTGCAAAATTTCGGCTGAAACTTCAGAATGTAGCAAAAAGTATCCCAACTTGTAGATACGACCTTAACTCTATACCCTCCAACTATGCTGCAGAGGTACAAAACAGATTTAATGTATTACAGCTGGAGGACAAAAGCTCGCAAGAGATGTGGACAGAAGTAGCTAATACTGTCAAGGAGGCCGCAGAAAAACACATTCCCAAGAAAAGGAACAGTAAGAAGGCTAGATGGCTATCAGTTGAGGCACTGCAAGTTGCAGAAGAACGAAGGAAAGCAAAAATCAAGGGAGATAGATCAGCTATGTTTGAATTAAATAAAGATTTTCAGAAATTAGCTAGAAGAGATAAAAATATATTCTTTAATGAACAGTGCAAGGAAGTTGAAGATAGTAACGTAATGGGGAAGACAAGAGACCTTTATAAGAAAATTAGAGAAATTAAAGGAAAATTCCAGGCAAAAATTGGAATGATAAAAGAAATGGGAAAGATCTGAGTGAAGCAGAGGATGTTAAGGAAAGATGGGCAGAATATGTAGAAGACCTATACAAGAAAGAACTGCATCATGACAGGGCTCCTACTGCTGATGTTAATGTTAATTTAGAACTAGAGCCAGATATTTTGGAGAGTGAAATCCAGTGGGCCCTTGAAAATATGGCTGATAACAAAACTAGTGGACATGATGAAATACCAGCAGAATTGTTTAAAGTCACTGGAAAGGATGCAGTGAAAGTGCTGCACTCAATATGTCAAAAAATATGGATCACGCAGCAGTGGCCAGAAGACTGGGAAAGATCAGTATTCATCCCCATTCCAAAGAAGAAAAGTTCTAAAGAATGCTCAGATTACCGAACAATCGCACTTATTTCATCACATGCTAGCAAAGTTATGTTGAAAATCTTACAAAATAGACTTCGCCAATATCTAGATCGAGAGCTGCCAGAAGAACAAGCTGGATTTAGGAAAGGAAGAGGAACTAGAGATCAAATTGCTAACATTCGGTGGATTATGGAAAAAGCGAGAGAATTCCAGAAAGATGTGTACCTCTGCTTTATTGACTACGCCAAAGCCTTTGACTGCGTCGATCACAACAAATTATGGAACGTACTGAAAAACATGGGTGTACCAGATCACCTCATTCATCTGATACGGAGTTTATACCTTGACCAAGAAGCCACGGTGAGAACTATGTATGGAACAACGAAATGGATAAAGATTCAGAAAGGGGTCCGGCAAGGCTGCATACTGTCACCGTACTTATTCAATCTGTATGCAGAACATGTCATGAGGAATGCGAGGCTAGATGAAGGAGAAACAGGAATTAAAATAGCTGGAATAAATGTAAACAACCTCAGGTAAGCGGATGATACGATCCTGTTCGCAGAAAGTGAAGAAGAATTGAGAACACTCTTACTGAAGGTGAAAGACGAAAGTGAAAAGGCTGATCTTATGCTGAATGTGAAGAAAACGAAAATTATGGCAACTACACCTACCAATTCGTGGGATATAGCAGGAGAAACCATGGAGGTAGTGACCACATTCAGTTATCTCAGTTCCCAGATCTCTGCTGACGGTGACTGCAGCCATGAAATCCGGAGACGCCTGTTGCTCGGTAGACAGGCGATGTCAAACCTTGACAAGGTTATAAGGTCCAGAGATATAACACTAGCAACAAAGATCCGTATTGTGAGGGCTATGGTCTTTCCAGTTGTGATGTATGGATGTGAGACCTGGACCATTAGAAAGGCTGAACGATGAAGAATTGACTCCTTCGAATTGTGGTGTTGGAGGAAACTTCTTAGAGTTCCATGGACTGCAAAGAGAACCAACAGATCAATATTGGAGCAAATTAAACCAGATTTCTCCCTGGAATGTCTAATCTTAAAACAAAAGCTGACCTACTTTGGACACACAATGCGAAGGCATGCCTCGCTGGAAAAAACATTAATGCTGGGGAAGATTGAAGGAACTAGAAGAAGAGGACGTCAGAGGATGAGATGGATCGATGGCATCACAGAAGCAATGTGTTCCAACCTGGAAGGTCTACGGGAGAAAGTGCAAGACAGGAAAAAGTGGCGTGATTTGGTTCATGGGGTCACGAAGAGTTGGAACCGACTAAACGAATAGAGAGAGAGAGAGAGAGTTGTTTGGAAAAGAGCAGTTATGGGAATGAAGAGAAAACGACAAAAATTAATCCTACAATGTGCAATAATAATCATAAATTTATGATACATCCTTGTATGTATATTTCCATGGGTTTAAGATATGTTTTGCATTTGGGATGTTTGTCCTGGCTTGTAAGATGGGCAGAGATTGGAGACTCTCAGTGGGACCACTTCACCTCTAACTTTAATACTATAAGTATTTTCAGTTACAGTAAGCACGTTAAACTGTAGTAGCAATAGCTAAATCGTAATCCAAGGCGACAGTGACAGTTACGTTTGTCGATTCGGAAGGCATATTTGTTTAGAAAAGTCAGCTTTATGATAGGTAGAGATAATGGACTATTGCAATGGTAGCGGTTATTAGCTGTATACAAATTATCAAGTTAATAAGTACATTAAAGCAAATACAATGGTATTTGTAGTAAGATAATATGAAAAAGGATTCTCTTATTCACGATTAGTAAGTTAGCTTCGTAAAATATAATTATGAAAGTGGGCATACCTGATGACCTTTTGTCTATGATAGTTAAAAGTCTCTTTTATGTTAAAATTTTCTATACAGAATAAGTTTTACTGCAAAATCGGTATGCAAGGTCAGAAACTGATTAAAAATCTGGCTAAGATATCTCATTCATACCTGTACTATTAGTATGTGCTGAGAAAAGGGGATGTTGACTTGAGAAATAATGTATATGGTAATATTTTATTCACTGGAATGCTTTTTGTAACGCTTGTATTATGATTTCTGATATCCTAGAGCTAAGTGCACTTCACAATTAGGAGAGATTAATTTATCAATCTTTCCTCAGACTATTTACATCGTGCAAATATCTTCCAGAAAGTCTGCTGTTCTAGGCATTAGTAGTGAGACAAGCTATGTACGGGCGCACTCTGCATTGTTGCCAAATTTATTCAAGATGGCGGCGATGACGTCACCAAGATGACGGCGTGTAGACTTGGCAACAGTGCATGACATCATTCAAGATGGCGGATTTTGGCGGGGAAAACAGGTGAATTGGGCTATGTCCACTAACCTAACCCCCATAAAAATGGCGGTAAATTGGAATTTTGGCGGGAAAATAGGTCAATTGGGCTATGCCCATTAACGTAACCCTCCAGAAAAAAGTGGCGCGAAATTCAAATTCTAACAGGATTATCTATGCAAAACCATACTTGTCTTTATTACTATCATTTATCATCATTTACTATCTTCTTATTCTTCTTCTTCGCGGATGGATCACTTAGGACCACGCATAATCAACATTTGTTGGACTTCCTTTTCACTCAGTATTCCTTTATAAACAACGAATGGGCTAGCTTTCATTGCGTAGTCTATGTACGTCGGTTAGTTATTCTCTCTTCTTCCTCAAAACCCCGTGTGTTTGTGATTTTTCTGATTTCATTTCTATCATGTAGATTTGGAGACCCTAATTCTCTCAGGTCTTTTTCCATCTGTTTGTACCAGTTCGGTCTTGTAGTTTTGTTCTTTAAAATTGTATGGATTTTGTACGTTAACCTGTTTGAGTCCATTCTTTCTAAGTGCCCCATGAATTGGATTCTTTTCATGCGCATTGTGTCTGTTATTTTGGAGATATTTTTATATATTTCTGCATTGGGTTTTGGATAATGTACCCCATCTTTAGTTCTTGGTCCTAGGATTTTCCTCATTATCTTACGTTCTTTCACTTCTAATTCCTCTTTTAGTGTTCTGTGTTGAAGGTTTAGTGTCTCAGATGCGTAGAGAGCTTCGGGTCTAATTACTGTTGTATAGTGTCGTATTTTGCAGTTCCATGAGAGACTCTTTTTGTTGTAAATGTTTTTTGTTAACTGAAATGCCGTCTTCATTTTCTGGACTCTTGATCTGACAGATTTCTTTTCATTACAATTTTCTGCAATCCATTCACCTAAATATTTAAATTCTTTTACTTGAGAGATGTAGTTATTACCAATTTTGAGATCAGAAGGTGCATCTTTGATATCAGTCATAAATTTTGTTTTTTCAAATGAAATTTGTAATCCTATTTTAGCTGCCTGTTCTTGTAATAATTCTAGCTGTTTCTGTGCATCGGTAATGTCTTGTGTGATCAGTGCCATGTCATCAGCAAATGCTAAACAGTCTAATTCTATGCCCTTATGTTTTGGTCCCAGTCTGTGTGCTGGTGCACCTGCTTTTCTCCATTCTCTAAAAACTTTTTCAAGAGCACAATTGAAGAGCACTGGGGACAGTACATCCCCTTGTCGTACTCCTGTGTCTATTTCAATTTTACTTTGGATTTGGTCTCCGTGAGTGTTTCTTTTATGATGTTTGTGGTCTTTTGATCTAGTCGAAATTCTGCTAATACTTCAAAAAGAGATTCTCGGTCTATACTGTCATATGCTTTTTTAAAGTCGACAAACGTGATGACATAACTTTTGTTTGAAGTACTATGTAAATATTTCATTGAGTTTTTCAAGTTAAGGATTTGTTCTACGCATGATCGACCTTTTCTGAACCCACCTTGGTATTAGCCTAGTTTTGAATCCAGCTGAGGTTCTGCGCGGTTTAGTAAGGCTTTAGACAGAATTTTGTATGTTATTGACAATAAAGAGATTCCACGATAGTTGTTGGGGTCTGTTTTACTTCCTTTTTTGTACAGAGGATGTTTGATTGCAGTCTTCCAATCTGTGGGGATTTTTTCAGTTTTCCAGATTTCATGTATAATTTCTTTGAGTTTTGCAATAAGATTTTCTCCTGCATTTTTCCATAATTCTGCGATGATTTGGTCTTCTCCTGATGCTTTGTTATTTTTCAGTGACTGAATTATCTCCTTAATGTCTTGTAAACTTGGTGGCTTTGAGTCTGGGTTTTGTTGTGTACGATGGAACTCAAATTTTTCTGCAGGCTTTTCACAATTCAGTAATTTAGAAAAGTATTTTGCAAGAATTTCACAGTTTTCGGTGTTGGTATGAGCAATTTCCCCATGGTCATTTTTGAACGGGAGTGATGGAGGAGAGTATTTTGTTAATTTTTGTTTGAATACTCTGTAGAAATTTCAGGAATTGTTTTTCTTGAAATCATTCTCTATGTCTTGCAATTTTTTGTCTTCGTGTTGTTTACGGACTGTTCGTATTGCTTTTGTGACTGTTTTCCTGGTATCTTTGAGATCTTCCAGGGTCTCTTGATTTTTGTTACACAACCAATTTTGCCACGCCTGTTGTCTGAGATTTATCAGTTGGTCACACTCATCTGTCCACCATGGGTGTTTACGTGTTCTTGTTTGCGGTGCTACAGTCTCAGCTGCGTTTAAAAGTCCTGCTTGCAGTTGTTGCCAATTTTGTGGTTTTAGATTTTGCGTTTCTTTTGTAAATTGTTCATTGCCATTTATCTTTTGTACATCATATTTACGGTGTGGAGATTTCTTAGTGAATTTTCTTTTTTCTGGAATGACATCTAGGGAGAATTTTGTTGGGTAATGGTCGGAATCTAGGTCTAGTCCATTAAGGACTTTAAGTTTCATGATTTCTACTGTACTTACGTGGGAGATCATTACGTGATCCAACTGATATTAACCTAGTAATGGATTAGCTGAGATCCAAGTTTTCGTTTTCAAGGCTCTTTTCTTGAAAAATGTTGATTTGAAAAATAGGTCATGGTTTTTGCAGATTTCAATGAGTCGCATGCCATTCCGGTTGGTCTGTGTATGTCCTGACCATTTACCTACCCAATATCGATATTTCTTTTCTTTACCGATTTGTGCATTGAAATCGCCCATAAGGATTTTGACATGGTTATTTGGGATTTTTTGGAGAATATTATCTAATTGGTTCCAGAATTCTTCTACTTCTTCTATTTTGTTTTTGTTAGTGATGTTAGTTGGTGCATGTCCGTTGATTAGGGTGTATATCTTATTAGCTGATTTTATTGTCATCGCGGAGAGCCGACCCGAGTAAGATTTGAAAGTTGCGACTGAATCAAGTATTGATGTATCTACTATAAATCCAGTTCCAAATTGTGGACAATTTGCCATGGCTCGTTTTCCAGGTTTTCCTTTGTACATCCTGTATCCTTCCGAATCAAAAGGATTTTCATCTGTATATCGTGATTCCTGAAATGCAATAATTTTGATTTTACGTTCTCTGGATTTGTCCAGGATGTTTTTTAGTTTTCCCATTTTTAATAGAGAATTTACATTAAATGTCATTAGCCAAATTCTAGATTTTGGTATGATTTTGTTATTACGGGGTTTTGAGGTACTCCGATTTACCTCCATGCACACTTCTGTGGTCTCCCCAGAATCCGAATAGACCACTTGCGGTTTTTCAACCGTGGGATTTGACCCACTGGGGTAATTTGTCTTTGAAGGTGCTGTATCCATGTTGATTTAATTGGATTGGGTTTGTGACTGAAATTGAGATTTCAGTCTGGTAAAGCTCAGAGTTCCACTTCTGAGTTTTATAGATCAGCTGCCACTAACATGTGGAACAGACGCTGTAGGGTTACCGCCACTAACCTGTGGAACCGTCGTGCCCTTTGTCCAAATAACCTTGGACGATAGCTTTTATAGTATCCCAAAAAGCAAGGTTGCCTCTTCCGGCAGTTCCGCCGTACTGATGATCTTCATCTCCGCCTTCACTGCCCTTGAGGTCTTCACCGTGTCCCTGGCAAGGGGCCCTCACCAGGTACTATCACCCGGGCCAGGTGAACCAAGGTTTTTTTATGAGGTGTTACTCCTCCCCCTCCTCCTTTTTCAACCGGGCTTGGGATCGGCTATGGCGGTCATTTATTATTATTTATTATCATTTATTATTATTATTTATGATTATTGTTTATACCTTGCTCGTGGATTCACTATGAGGTCTGGAGTCCAACTGTGTTAGTTCATACCCCTGCCACCAGAGAGTGCCGCCGTGACGTTATTCAAGAGGCTGATTTTGGCAGGGAAAGTAGGCCAGATGGGCTACCTCCACTAACCTAACCCCCAGAAAATTGGCATGAAATTTGAATTTTGGCGCGAAAAAGGTCAATTGTGCTATGTCCACTAACCTAACCCACTAGGAAAAATTGGCTCCAAATTCAAATTCCAGCACAATAATGGCTGCAATACCTTACTTTTTTATTATTATCCTTTATTATTCATTATCATTTATTATCATTTATTATTATTTATTATCATTTATAATTATTTATTATTATTGACCTACCTTCACTTGAAAATTGCGCCAAATTCAAATTCCAACACGATAATGTCTCCAAATCTGTACTTCTATTCATTATTATTACCATTTATTATCATTTATTATTTATTCAAGATGTCCGATTCGGAAGGAAGAAAGCCATTTGCGTTACATCCAAAACAAAAATCGGTCACAAGTTCAAATTCCAATACCATAATCGATCACACATATGAAATAGTCCACATCCTACGAACTTTGACTGTCACTTATGTTTTTTCACTGCTAACCTATCAAAATCGCTTCAAATAATAAACTGCACTTGTACTAACATAATTCACAGCCTCTGATTTTGCGAGGAAAAAGGACTGAAGTCTTTATTTCAAGCAGTACAGTCATCAATTTCGAAAAGTGACCAGGGAATAGGTATATATCAACCAAAAATAGAGCCTAATGTGGTGAACTTGAGGAAGTACTTTTCTATCTTCTGGTTTGCACCGAACAATTTGTATATCGGACCAAGTATGCTGCAATAGGAGGAATCCCAGAAAAACGTGGATATCAAAACGAAGGGTGCATTATACTGTATGTATATTGAGGTACCAGTGATTCCAGATGCATCAGTTTGTGACATAGCCTGCGTTCTACTCGTATATACTTACGTGTCCTGTCTGTGTTTTAAAGCACTGTCTACTTGCGATTGTTAACGGTAAACCAGTCGGTCATCAGAGGACTTCCATCTCATGTGTGAAGAAACTTGACACATTCCTCTAAAGGAGCTTTCATTTATACGATCACCCCTGTCGCAGCTTGGGTGTAAAATCGAGACTTGAGGGTCATAACTAACTTAGCGGTAAGAGCAATGCAGCCGCTGTGTACGCATTGCCCAACTGATGCGCTGTTTACTGAGTAAGTGATGGAAAAGTTGTAATTTTCACATGTCTCACGCTGCTGCTTTACATTTATCTGTCTCCTTGTAGGATGTATCCTCCACTAGTAAGTATCATTTTATGTAGGCCTTATGCAGGCATCGTATAATTTCTGAGCCATGATCAGATGTGAACAATGAACACTACACGTCTCTGCAAAGCTATATTGTGCTCGTATCATGAACAGAGAATGTTACGATTCGGTAAGATAGTTCAGCGTAGAGAAACTGTGAAGAAGGATGTATGTCTGATAGGGGTGAAAGGTTAATATTATAGCCAGTTTTTAAGTGCAGAACATCGTAGTCTTACGAGTTTGTATGTTTATGTTCTCTGTCTTACGAATACCTTCCAAGTACAGATCCTAGACTCTAGAACAATTATTTAGAGTTGATAGCTTTGTTGATTTAGGTAAAAATGTATCCAACTCAATTCGTCTCGAACTTATCTTGTTCTTCTTAACTGTATGCTATTACATTACGGCGCTTTGAAATCTGTTACTATATTGATAAGGAGTGCTAACCTCCTCGACATGGTAACATCTCGAGAAATCTCGTGCACTTGGATGGGTTGGGGCTTGGAGAGTTATATTCATTCACGAAACGTGGAGTGTAATGCTTTTCTGCTGATCGCTTGGAGATTAATTCTCTAGTGGTGCTGCAGGGTGTGTTGGTCAATGAGTGTGTGAGGTTGGTCTTATACCCTACGACGGGGAGAATGCTCTGTGACTTCAATACGCTGAGAGATAGATCGTAAATTAAACACTATGCTCGAAGTGTTACAAATATGTAGTGTGTTGATTGATGTACTTTGATCATGTATGTGTTCGAGAATTAACAATGAATGCATGTACTGCACAGTAATCTACCCACATTCGCAATCATACTCGCAAAGTGATGTAAAAGGGGCGGTTTAGCTGCGATACTGAAATTGGGGGCCATGCTGTCACATCAATGGCTTCTTCGCACTATCAAGTCTGTTGCTTAATATTACAGTACATCGAAGGTGTCTTTTCCATCACATCCACGCATCGGTTACCACATAATAATTGAGTGATATAGCTTGTTTGAGTTGGGGGAGAAGTTTTGTGGGTGGGAGACAACTTCTGGGGGTCGCTAGCAGTTAAACAGCGATCGTGTGCACGAGTGCAAATTTACCAATAACTCGAAATGGAACGCTGAGCTATCATCTGCTCCGTCACGGCGATATATGAACTTAAATGTAGAGGCCATGAAAGACTTTCGCACGGTAGTTTGGAAACCCCCCACAACGCTGCCAAAATCTTCTACTTTCAGTATATTGTAAGTGTGTTTTATTTAAAAATAATTTAGTGTTATGCTATCTGCGGTAAGAATATGATTTACGTTGTCTAGTTTTCTGTGAGAGGTCATGGATCAGAGCGTCTTAATACCAGTTTAGAATGTGACATAGAGGTCCAAGCCGTGGCAGAAAAAAATGTTTGGCAGTGTACAAAGCGCGTTAGAAAACAGTGTTTCAAACAAGTAAACAGGGCCACAGTGGGCGTTTCTTGCGATTTACAGTATAGTACCTGGGATACTACCGGCCGGCCGAAGTGGCCGTGCGGTTAAAGGCGCTGCAGTCTGGAACCGCAAGACCGCTACGGTCGCAGGTTCGAATCCTGCCTCGGGCATGGATGTTTGTGATGTCCTTAGGTTAGTTAGGTTTAACTAGTTCTAAGTTCTAGGGGACTAATGACCTCAGCAGTTGAGTCCCATAGTGCTCAGAGCCATTTGAACCATTTGGGATACTATCATCCTCCTAGAGTAGAGGTGATGAAACTTTAAACTACCCTCTGTAGTGTATCAATAAGTGTGTATTTAATAGGTTTGTTCGACCCAGGGAGCAGTAGCAGCAGCAGTTTGAGGGGTAAATTCAGTGAGGGGTGATGTATGCCGTTAGACCGGCTGCAGAAGGTGGTGGATATTGCTTTGTCCGACTTCTGCTCAGTCTCGACTTAAAATGGTATGATCACATGTGCGAAGTTGTATAAATGGGAGCAGTTGCAAGATGTGTGGGGACTGACTAAGACCATGTTGGATTTTTACTGTAGCAGATAGGTTCGAGAAAGGCGACTCGTTTCGAGATATGATTCACTTGTGGCTGTGATCTTCCTCAATGAGTCATCATCGCCTTTAACTCAGTAGATATATAACGGAACATCTGACAAGGTATCGAGACAGAATCTAGTGGCGTGAGGGGGTTGCAAATACCAGTCACATACTGCGTTCCTTAGCCGAATGACTCAAAAATCATCGGGTGTGTGTGTGATATGTCCGCATTTGAGGATCAGGTTTATAAAGTATATCTGTTTCTGTAAAGGAAATGTCTATGTGCTGTTGTAGGGGGAGGGGGGGGGGGGAGGGATTTGACTTGGGGTACCCAGTCAATATAAGAAACGCTTATACAATGATGAGACTCTAAAAACTCGATCTCCAGACCACTTAAGTTGTACTGGCTTTGAGAACTTACATTCAGATGCAAACACCGCAGCTCTAGAAAAATCTGAAGTGAACAATTTAGCACAAGAAAAGTGTAAGAAGTCGAAGATGTTTGGTAAAAGTGAAGAAATAGTTATTTACTCTGACAGTCATGGACGAAATCTCTCAGAAATATTTCGTTATGAACTCAATGTGAAAGCATGTGGGTTTGTTAAACCTGGGGCACCCATGAAGGAAGTTATCAAAAGTATCGACCAGGAATATTTAGAAAACAAAATCAGAAGTATTGTGTTGATTGGGAAGCCAATGATGTTTCTAGAAATGAACTAGCATCTGCTATCGGTAACCTGAAGCAAGTTTCACATTCTGCAAGAGAGAGCATCGTAATTGTAACTGGAATACCTCACAGACACGATCTGATGACTACTTCCTGCGTAAATTTCGAAATTAAAAAGGTAAACAGGCAGTTCCACAAGATCTGCAAAATGTACCCAAATGCACATTTTCTTAGTGTGGACTTTCTTCAAAGGTGCAACTACACAAAACATGGAATGCATCTGAACAGAAGTGGCAAAAGGGTACTCAGTGAAAAAATTGTATGTACACTAGAAAGACTCAGTTTGCAAGATAACAGTCTTCACAATACAGCCATCCCAATGATGTATCCAAAAACAGTCGAGCAGCTATCAGTATCAGTTGATTACCACTTCAAAAGCAATGGTACTTTAAATACAACTCCTGCTAACATGCCAACAGAGAGAACAGTGACAGAAGCAGTAGGTCTACCTGAAAAGGTGAAGTCAACAAAAGCTACATTAACAGAAGCATCAGTCCCAGCGATGACAGAATCACCCAGGCAGCCAATAGTATCACCAGCAACCACAAATGAGAAGACAACTACAACAGATAGAACGGTGTCTAGTGGAAGAAATGTCGTGCTGTCTTCCCGTTTCAATGATTTTTTTATGTGCAGGCCTGAAGAAGAAAAAGCCAATACCCTAAACAGTGTCAAATGTTTACTACCACATGGCTTTAGGCAGACTCCTCTGAAATCTCAGTCAAGAAATAACAGCACTGACAATATAAAGAAGGTAGGGTTATCAATTTTTCATCAAAATGTGAGAAGCCTCCCTAACAAAATAGACCAATTGCTTATCAACATTAATGAGAAAGACTGTATAAATAATGCCCAGATATTGTGCTTCACTGAGCACCATGTTACTAGCAACTGCATCATGCCCCTTTTACCAAGTTACAACTTAGCAACCCAATACTGTAGAGTAAATAAAGAAATGGGGGGAGTGGCAATATATGTCAAGGAAAATTTTGACTACAAAGTAATTGACATTAAAAATACTGTATGGACCAACATTTTGAGGATTGTGCTACTGAAATAAAAACTAATCTCAATTCATTAATAGTCCTATCTGTTTACAGGGCACCATCAGGAAATATAAAAATGGACCAGGTATTGTCAGTTTTACTTTCAAAAACAAAGGATATTGCAGCCTTAGGTGATTTTAATGTAGACTGTCTGACTGATAATAACAATAGAAGTAACTTCCAGAATATGATGTCCACTTATAATCTGAATTCAGTAATCAATTTTCCCACTAGAATCACACCAGATTCCCAAACTATGATAGACAATGTATTTTTAAATGTAAGTAGATACCAGAACGTTAATGTAAACCAGGTTATAAATGGTCTCACAGACCATGATGGTCAATTAATCACTCTTTACAGTGTTAACCCTCTTGTTAAACTATCTCCCCAGTGGAAATGTATAAGAATAATGAACAAATAGGCAAAAGAATCCTTCAACTGTAAGTTGCAGCTAATGGACTGGTCCTTTATTTACAACATTGATAATGCTAATGACAAATTTAACTATTTTATAAATGATTTTTCTGCCGTTTTCGAAGAATCCTTTCCAAAGAAATGGGTCAAAAATATTAATCCAAATTCCGTAAGTAAGCCTTGGATCACAGAAGGTATTAAACAGTCATGCAGAACTAAGAGAGAAATTTATGCTAAAATCAGAACAACTAATGATACACAAAAATGGGATCATTATAGATTGTACTGAAAAATTTTAAAGAAAGCAATACAGAAATCAAAAGCCCTTTTCTATAAGGAGAAAATAGATAAATCTAAGAATAAAATGAAAACAATTTGGAACATTATAAAAAGTGAGACAAAGACAAAAACAAGCGACACAGATGACCTAAAAATCAGGCATGGGGGTAACTTAATAGAAAATCAAAAAAGTGTGGCTGAAATTTTTAACATGCATTTCCTGTCAGTAACCCAACAAATTGGCTGTAGGTCCTCTGTTGAGGAAGCTATGACTTTATGTCAGGATGCATACTCCAATATAATACCAGAAATGTACATTAATCCTATCACTGTAGAGGAAATTCAAACAGTTATCTGGTCTTTAAAGTGTAAGAACTCTGCAGGAGTAGATAATGTATCCAATAATTTATTGAAATTTTCATGTAAATGGATTAGTGATATTCTGTGCCATATTTTTGATGCTTCATTTCAACAAGGCATTTTTCCTTGAAAGACTCAAGTATGCCATTGTGAAGCCCCTACACAAGAAGGGTGATAGAGCTGAGGTCACTAACTACCGCCCTATTTCACTGTTAACAGCCTTCTCTAAAATTTTAGAAAAATTAATGCACAATAAAATTACTGAACACTTTATAATGAACAGACTTATCAACAAGAGCCACTTTGGTTTTCAAAGGGGCTGTTCAACTGAGGATGCAGTGTATGCACTTACAAATGAAGTACTTGAATGTCTAAATCAAAAATGATAGGAATTGGTGTTTTCTGCGCTTATCAAAGGCATTTGATTGTGCAGATCACCACATTCTCATGCAGAAAACCAAACTACTTGGAATAAGGGGTGTCGCAGGTAACTGGCTGCAATCTTATCTTCAGGAAAGAAAACAGAAAGTAATTTTAAACAGCTCAGATGAGTCAAGGGATACCTCCGCTCAGTCTGAATGGACTTCTATTAGTTGTGGTGTGCCTCAAGGCTCAATTCTGGGGCCACTGTTGTTTTTGATCTTTATAAATGACTTACCATTATGTGCAAGCCTGCCTTGCAAATTTACTCTTTTTGCTGACGATACCACCATGTTCATGAGTGGAAAATCAGATGTTAATTTTGAGGAGTCAGTTAACAACATACTCTCTGAAGTGATTAACTGGTTCAGTGTTAATGGTCTCTCTCTAAACTCAAGTAAGGCAAATTTTATCCAGTTCCATACAAAAACAAAAAAAGTGAGAGAAATAAATGTAACATGTGGAAATCAACCAATAGAAGGAATGGATGTGTTTAAATTTCTTCGGGTACATATTGATAACAAAATGAACTGGTCCTTCAATATACAACAGACCCTAAGAAAATTGAGCTCAGCTATGTATGCTATCAGAATGATGTCTTCTATTGGAGATTTAACTACTATGAAGTCCATATACTATGGGTATTTTCACTCCGTTATGTGTTACGGAATTATCTTCTGGGGAAATTTAGCTTTGGCAAAGAAAATTTTTGTGGCCCAGAAAAGGGCTATTAGAATTATGTGCAGAGTACCCCCTAAGACATCATGCCATAATCTTTTCAAAAAGCTGCAAATAATGACCACTGTATCACAGTACATATATTTGCTGATGTGTTTTGTAATTAAGAACCCTGCACAATTTCCATCAAATAAGAACTATCACAAATATAATACAAGAGGGAAAGAAAATCCTCATTGTGAACTTAAGAACCTGACAGTTATTCAGAGAGGTGTCAAATGATCAGGAACAAAAATTTTTAACCATCACCCTGACCAGATAAAATGTTTAAGAGAAAATGAATCTCTTTTTAAAGCAAAACTAAAGGAATATTTGTTAAATATGTCTGCTTATACATTAGAAGAGTTTTATGATGCAAAAAGGGAAATAGCATTTAGATAGAATTATCCATCTTGTTAACAAAGAAATGTGCTTGCAACTTTTCTCCAAATTAAAACATGAAATTTTTTATTAACACTCAAAGAAATCTGCTGTTATATGTACAATATCTGTTTTTCCTCTAAACTTTGTATTAACTATATGCAGTTATGTGGAAATTTTCTATATATATTTAATGAAGACTGTTTTGTATCTTTTTGTATGTTTGTTGTTTTGTATGTTAGTCTCGTTCCACATCTCATGTGACGTGCTCACAATACGAGATCTACGGAACATGAAATAAATAAATAAACTGTGATAGCGAACGGAAGAGTATGTCTAGTGCTAAGGAAGGTACAGGTATTTCCAGAGCCACAGCGTTCAACAGAGTGTATTTCCAATACTTCGCTCATTGCCAAATACCTTTCAGTTGAGACCTAGATCGTAAGATTTAATTGTAAGTATAATGATAGAAGAAATAGGTGAGGCGTTTTCTAGAATGTTTTCGTGTATGCAAAGTCTGTGGTGGTATTGATTCACGTTCCCACGTTAATGGTAGCTATCTTCGGAATGCAGAGGCCTGTTGGAGTGTAGGAATGTATGATAGTTAACTTTACCATGTTCTAGACGAACGAATAGCGAACTAAGTATGCCCTGGGCTGCTTTCGTTATCAAGTGTAACTTTGAGAAGATGGCGTGTTTGCGGTGGAGCGTTATTCCCTCCCATGTAAATTGTTCGGTCGACTGCTTCTGCACATTTGATGCCTTTATTTAGCTGAGGGAATATGGATTGTGGTGTGCTGGACACACATTTGCCTGTTCTCTAGACTTGGGAACGACTATTGTTGGTTTGTAGAGAATATTGATCATCTCGGATCTGTTAGATGACCGACTTCGGTATTCGAGAGTGCGAATATCAGTTTGCTCTACTTGTTTCTACTTAGTCAATGGTTTACAGCACGCTGCACATCACTAAAGTTTGGTGTTTGTGGAGGAATAATTTACAGTGGATATGTTGCGCATTATGCTACGTTAGCGATCGGGAGGCTAGTGCGGTGTTCTTGATATCGAGAAGTACAGCGAAAATTGACGGCACTCGGTAATATATTCCCTGGTTGGAGATCGGTTTGACGGTCCAATATTCTTGCGAGTATGGTTTGTATTTGATGACCTGTACACAACTTCGCGATGTTTAGTTGTCTGTGAAAAAAGGTGATCAGTGTAAAATAGTTTATTACCACTGAGTGTAGCGTCTGTAGAATGAAAGAACAGGTTGGCGGTGTATAGATTGAGGGAACTGTCCGTGCAAATTAGCAATCTTTGCAAAATAACGAGAGAGAGCGCCAGAAAGAAAAGGTGGATATTGCTTCGATAGCGACAGCGTTAGTAATTCGACTGGTAAATTCGATAAGAGCTAATGAGAATGCTCGATTGATTGTGATGTGATATAGAAGCGGTGAGAACATTTGCGTATGTTGGGAGCAGGAAGGCTATCACGTTATGTCCGGGAGGAAGACTGGATTAGGCGATATTTTAGTAAACAGGTTCTGTTATGGGAGGAATTTCCGTGCATACAAGCTGAGGCATGAAGAAAGCAAGCGTTAACTATTTCTGGGACACTATACAGTCCCCAAGAGGTCGACTTGGCTCTTATTTTTTGCAAAGAGATGTGACTTAAGAATAATGTTGCGAACGGTTTAGATGGCGAGTCGTCACGCAGACGTTTCGCGGCGATTAAGTATGGTTAAACGTGTGTGTGTGTGTGTGTGTGTGTGTGTGTGTGTGTGTGTGTTGTGTCTCAACACGCCTTGCATTCAACAGCAGAGACAAGCGGAACTTGGAGATGCCTCGAATATGAGACTGGTGTGAGCGCTGCTTGGAATGCAACTTAAACCAGTGTTTGGTGGCGGCGGCTGGCGGGTGCGAGCTGTGGCTGCCTCACTTATGGTCCGTTAGAATCGCTAAGAGGGGAAAGCAGGTTCTGCTATTGTGGAATGGAATTCTGAAGCGTCTTCCCCGGACCGCAGTTAGAGTGAGGAAGGCCGAACGCGCACGGTTCTGCTTGGAGTGCGCATTGTGTGTGTAAATAAATCCTCGGTCATTAAGGACGCCTACATACAACTTTGGCCTGCGTTCAGCTGAAGCTCAGGGTTGCACTCCCCCCAGATCACATCAGCACGTGTGTGTAGATGAACACGTATTTGGATAGGAATTTCTCCGGTGTTATGTACGAGTGGGAGGTGCCGTCACCTCATGCTTGCAGAAGTCGAGCAGGGGCTGTGCACGGTTTGACACCTGAGGTGTACATCACTTATCGCTACCTCCTGTGTACTTAATGGACTGTGCTTGCGCATGTTGATTGCATTATTTCTTGAGTGGGTCTGTCGGCCTTCATATGCGCTATTTGAATAGTTTACGAGTACTTAGCGTGTCTACACATCATTGTGCTGTATTATTTAGGAGCAGTTTGCAGGTCTGCACTGAAATTATTTCCGAAAATTAGGAGTTTTTTGGCTATTTGGACATAAATGTTTTGCATTATTTACGAGTGCTTCGCATGTCTGTAGGCTGTGTGATGCATTATTTTTAACTGTTTACAATTAGCAAGTGTGTGTGTAGAGCATTATAAATGAGTTATGTAGGAGTGGTTTGCAGGTCTGTATGGTGTGGGACATATTAGTGCGTGTGTTCTGTGATACATATACTCCATCCCTAATTAAAGTAAATTCGTTCCTCCATCCATGGGCCTAGTGCAGGGTAAGTCCTTTACCGGAAACCCGTAGGAGGAGGTTGCATCCTGTAGACTGAAATTGGTGGTGATGAGCTTTGTTTCCAACAATTTTCTTAGGTTGGTGGCGGAAGCGTAAGTGACCTTTCTTTACTGGCAGAATTCAAACTTGGCGCTGGCTCCTAGGAAAAGGTGGCGGTCTCGACCTTGAATGTAGTTGAAATTAGATAACTGAATGGCTTTTCATACTTATATGAAATTGTAAATTAAATTATTTAATATGATTAAAATTGAAATGCAATTAAGTACTTAGGCAATTGATAGCTTAGATGCGTGATGTGGGTGTTAGCACATTTACAGAAGATCAAGGGTGTGTGACATAAGTGGTCGGACGCCCACGGGGCGCGGCGCATGTCCGGTTATAATGCGTGTGCGAGAGAGCAGACGATCTTGAGTCAGTTAACTTAGTGAGAGCGTTCTTTGTCAAGCACGCCATGTGTTGGACTGGCAGTTGTGTGATGCCAGGGCAGATTCCACTCTCCAGCAAACAACTTTTGCGCTAAGCGTGTTCTTTGTCTGCCACAAAACCATGTGGTGCATCGCTAACCGACCGTTGTGGCGTCAGAATTGGCAGGTTTGAACGAGCAAAACATATTTAGTTGTGCGACCATCATGAGGTAGGCATGGACAGGCTCCAACCTGTCCAGCAAAACAAATTTGGGGCCAAAAGTGTGTCAGTGCGTTCTATGTCGACCACGTGGTGGATGGCGAACGGACGGGCGATTGTGTGACGTTGGCATTGGCAGGTTCCAGCGTGTCCAGAGAAAACATGTTTACAGGGTCCAGCGGCTAGTGCAATCCGAGCGGCCGCTGGACGAGTGGCAGGCTACCACTGACCATTGGCGCCAGGGGTAGCCTCCACTGCTGGTGACGATTTGAACTAAGTCAGTTGTAGTCTGAACCTACTGGCGATTGCACTGGGTGTTGCTGCAATCTCGAGGATGTGTACTAAGTCTGTTGGTTAGATTAGATTAGATTAATACTAGCTCCATGGATCATGAATACGATATTTCGTAATGATGTGGAACGAGTCGAATTTTCCAATACATGACATAATTAGGTTAATTTAACAACATACTTAAGTTAATATAACAACTTTATTTTATTGTGTTTTTTGTTTTTCTTTATTTTTTATTTTTATTTTTTTAATTTTTTTATATTTTTTGTTTTTTTTCTTAATTTATATCTAAAAATTCCTCTATGGAGTAGAAGGAGTTGTCATTCAGAAATTCTTTTAATTTCTTCTTAAATACTTGTTGGTTATCTGTCAGACTTTTGCTACTATTTGGTAAGTGACCAAAGACTTTAGTGCCAGTATAATTCACCCCTTTCTGTGCCAAAGTTAGATTTAATCTTGAATAGTGAAGATCATCCTTTCTCCTAGTATTGTAGTTATGCATACTGCTATTACTTTTGAATTGGGTTTGGTTGTTAATAACAAATTTCGTAAGAGAGTATATATACTGAGAAGCTACTGTGAATATCCCTAGATCCTTAAATAAATGTCTGCAGGATGATCTTGGGTGGACTCCAGCTATTATTCTGATTACATGATTTTGTGCAATAAATACTTTATTCCTCAGTGATGAATTACCCCAAAATATGATGCCATATGAAAGCAATGAGTGAAAATAGGCGTAGTAAGCTAATTTACTAAGATGTTTATCACCAAAATTTGCAATGACCCTTATTGCATAAGTAGCTGAACTCAAACGTTTCAGCAGATCATCAATGTGTTTCTTCCAATTTAATCTCTCATCAATGGACATACCTAAAAATTTGCAATATTCTACCTTAGCTATATGCTTCTGATTAAGGTCTATATTTATTAATGGCGTCATACCATTCACTGTACGGAACTGTATGTACTGTGTCTTATCAAAATTCAGTGAGAGTCCGTTTACAAGGAACCACTTAGTAATTTTCTGAAAGACAGTATTGACAATTTCATCAGTTAATTCTTGTTTGTCAGGTGTGATTACTATACTTGTATCATCAGCAAAGAGAACTAACTTTGCCTCTTCATGAATATAGAATGGCAAGTCATTAATATATAATAAGAACAACAAAGGACCCAAGACTGACCCTTGTGGAACCCCATTCTTGGTAGTTCCCCAGTTTGAGGAATGTGCTGATCTTTGCATGTTACGAGAACTACTTATTTCCACTTTCTGCACTCTTCCAGTTAGGTACGAATTAAACCATTTGTGCACTGTACCCCTCATGCCACAATACTTGAGCTTGTCTAGCAGATGACTGTACTGCCTCAAATAAAGACTTCAGTCCTGTTTCCCTGCAAAATCAGAGGATGTGAATTACATTAGTACAAGTGCAGTTTGTTATTTGACTCAATTTTGATAGGTTAGCAGTGAAAAAACATGACAGTCGAAATTCATAGGATGTGGACTATTTCGTACGTGTGATCAATTATGGTGTTGGAATTTGAACTTGTGACAGATTTTTGTTATGGATATAACTCAAATGGCTTTCTTCCCGCCGAAATCGGACATCTTGAATAAATAATAAATGATATTAATAATAAATAGAAGTACAGTTTTGGAGACATTATCGTGTTGGAATTTGAATTTGGCGCCAATTTTTCCTGGAGGGTTAGGTTAGTGGACATAGTACAATTGACCTATTTTCGCGCCAAAATTCGAATTTCGCGCCAATCTTCTGTCGGTTAGGTTAGTGGAGGTAGCCCAATTGGTCTATTTTCCCCGCCAAAATCCGCCATCTTGAATAAAGTCACGGAGGCGCTCTCTGGTGACAGGGGACTCCAGACGCAGTTCGACTCCGGACCTGGTAGCGAACACACGTGCATGGTGTAAAAAATAACCATAAATAGTGTGATTCTTGAGTTTCTCCCGGCGTATTTGATAATCAAAATATCCACGGGTGTACTGCCGGTCTACAGTGTCCAACGGGCACAATATTTTGGCGATCATACATGTCGCCATCATCAGGTGAACTGACGGTCTGAGCTCCTGTAAACGTGCCGGTACGGAGATCCGTACGCTATGGCTGCTCAGGGGGAACTGGCTTCGGTCGCGGCGGCGACCGATCTAAATACCCTCCGCCCGCGGCGCACTCCCTCCGCCGTCCGCGCCCCGCGCCACGGTCACGCAGTGGAACAGATTGCGACGGCGTCTGAGATGACGTTGGTGCGATGGCTCTGTCCTGTTCTCTGTCCTCGACGGTACCGTTGAGGATCGATGCCGTGAACACCAGAGGCACACTCGACTGATGTATCCGAGCAAGTCGGCAGTCGCTGAACATTGTTTGTCAGAAAATCACGCTATGGAGTATGAACGCACAAGGATTCTGGTACAGACGTCGAGATACTGGGACAGCGTTGTTAGAGAGACCATCGAAATTCGTACCAATGACGACCTCATAAACCTCATAAACCAGCGATTGGGTTAATCAAGAGTAAATCGAGCAAACGTATAGTTGTGACGACCACGGCGGACAGAGACATCACACCGACGTCATCTCAGACGCCGTCGCAATCTGTTCCACCGTGTGACCGTGGCGTGGGGCGCGGACGGCGGAGGGAGTGCGCCGCGGACGGAGGGTATTTAAATCGGCCGCCGCCGCGACCGTAGCCAGTTCCACCTGAGCAGCCATAGCGTACGGATCTCCGTACCGGCACGTTCACAGGAGCTCAGTCCGTAAGTTCACCTGATGATGGCGACATGTATGATCGCCGAAATATTATGCCCGTTGGACACTGTAGACCGGCAGTACACCCGTGGATATTTTGATTAATAATCATAAATAGTAATAAATGAAAATAAATGATAATCAATGATAATAAATGATAGGAAATGATGATAAATGATAATAATAAAGACAAGTACAGTTTTGCATAGATTATCCTGTTGGAATTTGAATTTAGCGCCAATTTTTTCTGGAGGGTTAGGTTAGTGGGCATAGCCCAATTGACCTATTTTCCCCCCAAAATTCCAATTTACTCCATTTTTATGGGGATTAGGTTAGTGGACATAGCCCAATTCACCTATTTTCCCCACCAAAATCCACCATCTTGAATAACATCATGTCCTGTTGCCAAGTCTACACGCCACCCTCTTGGATGACGCCATCGCCGCCATCTTGAATAAATTTGCCAACAATGCAGAGTGCGCCAGTTCATAGCTTGTCCCACTACTTGCATTTACCACTTTCAGGATCCATTTGACCCAGATTAATTTACTTTTCTTGTATTTGTTCTTTCTGGTGCAGCAATCTTTTGAGGATACGACCTCTTGAACTTAAACTGACGTAATTTACGCTTTACTATAGGCCTAGAGAAGTTTTGTGGCTAGATCTTCGTCACCATATGCAGAAGACATCCAGACTTGAGATTTACCTTTACACGACATCAATGAAAACTACTTGCATTCTGAACATGGGCCACCCCCTCCTCACACTTGTAATAGGTCGTTTCTTGCAAAACAATTCGTTATTGTTTCCATTCTGCCACCCATCGTGCTCCTAGATCCCATAAGAAGTAAAACCTTCAAGGATGTGAAACACGTGAAACTAGTCAGGTATATACTACCATGAGTCAGTTATGCTCTAACATGAGACAGGTATGACTACGATGAGACAGGTATGACTACCATGAGACAAAGTTGTCACAGGAATTTCTGTGCACTGCATTAACAATAAAATACCACAATATTGCTTAATGCTATTTCCACTTATGTCGTCTAAATTTGATCTAGTAAATTTGTAAGGAAGCCACTATTTTGAAACAAGCTGTTGCTACCTCAGTTTTATCATGTAGCTGCCGTTTATCTGCTATTAGTAGCTCAATGTTTACTTGATTATTACAACATTTTTCAAGGAATTTTTTTTTTTTTTTACACCTACAGGGTGTTCGGAGATTTCCGTTCCAAACTTCTAGGACTTGTAGAGGGGAGTGAGCACATAACACTTTGTCCGGAAACGTACCGTTTCCACGCTACAGTCGTTTGTTAGGTAGGTATGCAACAGTGTAGTCATGGTGGAGGGTGATTACGTTGGCTCGGCTGATGTCATTTGACGTCTGTACTACCTCCCTGACTTGGTTCGAGCCTCATGCACATGTCTGTGAGTATTGCAGCAACACTTTCGGGTACTTGTTTGCAGGATACACCGACATGATCCTTCTGACCAGCGTAAATCACGATAATGGAAGAGCTGCTCGTCGCCTTTATGAGGATCGTTCTCCACAATGTGTGACTCTCTTCGCCACAGTTACGCAATGGCTACTAGAAAGGGAACCTTCACTGTCAGCAGGCGTTGACTGTGATGCTCCTAAGAGGCGCGGCATATCTGAATTAGTGGATGCGGTACTGAGAGAGCCCGTCAACAAGTACGTGAGCAATTTCTTTGGCTAATAATGAGTATAACTGTAAAACAAGTGACGTACTGGGTCAGGCCTAATCTGTTACTTGTAAAAGTGGTCGCGTTACCCATATGTTTTTAAGTGGTTGTAACACGGAAACAGTAAGTTTCCAGAAATGGTTTCCAATTCAGAGTATTATCTACTCACTGCCCTGTGAAAATCCTAGAAGTCTGTAACAGGAATTTCTGAACAGCATGTATAAACACTGAGTCTTGTTTATACTATATCGTTACTTGTCATAAAGCTTTCTAGCAAACACTGCTACTTGCCATGTTCTCAACAAAATCTTTCAGTCCATGGCTATACAGGGTGGTCCACTGATCGTGACTGGGCCAAATATCTCACGAAATAAGCGTCAAACGAAAAAACTACAAAGAACGAAACTCGTCTAGCTTGAAGGGGGAAACCAGATGGCGCTATGGCTGGGCCGCTAGATGGCGCTGCCATAGGTCAAACGGATATCAACTGCGTTTTTTTTAAATAGGAACCCCCATTTCTTATTACATATTCGTGTAGTATGTAAAGAAATATGAATGTTTTAGTTGGACCACTTTTTTCGCTTTGTGATAGATGGCGCTGTAACAGTCTCAAACGTGTAAGTATGTGGTATCACGCAACATTCCGCCATTGCGAACGGTATTTGCTTTGTAATACATTACCCGTGTTAAAGTGGACCGTTTATCAATTGCGGAAAAGGTAGACATCGTGTTGATGTATGGCTATTGTGATCCAAATGCCCAACGGGTGTGTGCTATGTATGCTGCTCGGTATCCTGGACGACATCATCCAAGTGTCTGGACCGTACGCCGGAAAGTTACGTTATTTAAGGAAACAGGAAGTGTTCAACCACATGTGAAACGTCAACCACGACCTGCAACAAATGATGATGCCCAAGTAGGTGTTTTAGCTGCTGTCGCGGCTAATCTACACATCAGCAGCAGACAAATTGCTCGAGAATCAGTGTTGAGAATGCTACATCAACATTGATTGCACCCGTACCATATTTCTACGCACCAGGAATTGCATGGCGACGACTTTGAACATTTTGTACAGTTCTGCCACTGGGCACAAGAGACATTACGGGACGATGACAGATGTTTTGCATGTGTTCTATTTAGTGACGAAGCGTCATTCACCAACAACGGTAACGTAAACTGGCATAATATGCACTATTGAGCAACGGAAAATACACGATGGCTGCGACAGGTGGAACATCAGCGACCTTGGCGGGTTAATGTATGGTGCGGCATTATGGGAGGAAGGATAATTGGCCCCCATTTTATTGATGGAAATCTAAATGGTGCAATGTATGCTGATTCCCTTCTTAATGTTCTACCGATGTTACTACAAGATGTTTCACTGCATGACAATGGCGATGTACTTCCAACATGATAGATGTCCTGCACGTAGCTCGCGTGCGGTTTAAGCGGTACTGAATAGCATATTTGATGACAGGTGGATGTTCACCGGATCTGACGTCCCCGGATTTCTTCCTGTGGGGAAAGTTGAAGGATATTTGCTATTGTGATCCACCGACTACGTCTGACAACATGCGTCAGCGCATTGTCAATGCATGTGTGAACATCACGGAAGGCGAACTACACGTTGTTGAGAGGAATGTCGTTACAAGTATTGCCAAATGCATTGAGGTTGACAGATATCATTTTGAGCATTTATTGCATTAATGTGGTATTTACAGGTAATCACGCTGTAACAGCATGCATTCTCAGAAATGATAAGTTCACAAAGGTACATGTATCACACTGGAACAGACGAAATAAAATGTTCAAACGTACCTACATTCTGTATTTTAATTTAAAAAACCTACCTGTTACCAACTGTTCGTCTAAAATTGTGAGCCTTATGTTTGTGACTATTACAGCGCCATCTATCACAAAGCGAAAAAAGTGGTCCAACTAAAACATTCATATTTCTTTACATACTACACGAATATGTAATAAAAAATGGGGGTTCCTATTTTAAAAAACGCAGTTGATATCCGTTTGACCTATGGCAGCGCCATCTAGTGGGCCAACCATAGCGCCATCTGGTTTCCCCCTTCAAGCTAGACAAGTTTCGTCGTTTGTAGTTTTCTCGTTTGGCGCTTATTTCGTGAGATATTTGGCCCAGTCACGATCAATGGACCACCCTGTATATATTCAGAAAATTTATAGGAAGAGTGACTAATGAGGTACATTTTAATTTGCTTTTGGGTTGGTATGGATTCATAATTTCTTGCTTTATGTCAGACCATAGCTTACCAAATATTTTACTACCAGTGTACATTCCTCCACTCTGAACTTAGTGTCTTGTATTGTGGCTGCGTTACATTAAAACTGATTTTCATTATCAGTAACACAATCTATTGAAGAATAAATGTATTGGGAAGTGAGTTTAAGAATTTCATGGTCCTCAAAAAAGGCTTCTGCAAGATGTAAGTTTGTGTGCTTTACACAATGTTCTTTCCTCTCGCTTCTACTGAACGAAAATTTTAGGTGCACGGGAGACAATTCCATAAGACAACAGGGACAGGAAACACGTAAAATAAGCCAGCACTGTTGCCTTTGAGTCAAGATATTGAGAATATACAGGGTACCCCACTTAAACCTCCATGATTTCAAAGACTCAGGAAAAAGAAACCACAGTAGACATGACAATGAAAAATGCACCACATTGTAGAGCATCTCAAAGAATTTATTTATTTATCGTCAATACACCTCTACATGTGAACCATTTATAGCATGAAGAATATCGAGTCTACATTAAATTTCTTGCCAAGTTCTTCTGTTATTGTTGCAATCGCATTAGTGATACGATGTCGCAATGTAGGAATATCGTCCACTTTGGTCACATACACTCAGTCCTTCATGAATCCCCACATGAAGAAATCAAGGGGCATAATATCGGGTGAACGTGGTGGCCAGCATATAGGTCCTCTGCGTCCGATTCAATGATTCGGAAATTTCCTATCCAGGAACTTGCAAACAGCCGTTGACCAATGCGGTGGAGCGCCATCTTGTTGAAAAATGATGTTGGGTTGCAAGTCTTGTATCTGAGGGTACACAAACTGGTCCAGCATGTACAGATACACTGACCCATTCTCTGTTTGTTCCGCAAAGAAGAATGTTCCAGCAGTCCTGTCGTGCATTAGCCCGCACCAGATGTTTAGTTTAGGGCTATCACGAATATGTTCAATGACAACTTGCGGATTTTGCGAACCCCAGATCCGAACATTATGCCTATTAACCCTTCCTCATAGATAAAAGGTTACCTCATCTGAGAATAAACATCTTTCCAGGAAGCTGGCATCCATATCAATACGCTGCAGCATATCCACAGCTAATTGTTGCCAGCGTGGTTTGTCGTTCGGCGTCAGATGTTGCAAAATTTGCACTTTGTAAGCACACATACGAAGCCGCTGGTGAACTACACGATGCAATGTTGATCGAAGTACATCAAGTTGCCTAGATGCTTGACGATTTGACGTACGTGGGCTTCTGAGAAACGTTTGTCTGATGTCCTCCACTGTCTCTTCTGAAACTCCGTAACGTTCACTGTCACAATGTTTCAGAACACTTCCTGTTGCCAAAAACTTCCTATACCATTCCTTAATTGTTTTCATATCAGATGGATCTCATTCATACATACGAAGATAATTTATTTGCACAGTAATCGGCGATTTTGTTTCTGCAAACTACACTACTGCTTGCGCGCACTGCTGTGGAGGCGCCATTTTCACTTCATGCGACCATGCTGCACTCTGGCGACGATACTTGGCACTTATGACGCGGGAATATAAATTCTTTGAGATGATCTGCAATGTCGTGCATTTTTCATTGTCGTATCTACTGTGGATTTTCTCTCCTGGGTCCTTGAAATCAGGGAGGTTTTAGTGAACACCCTGTGTTTCTGACGTCATAACACACTGAACTGAGCCTGACTATTAGTTTATTCAAGTGTTGACTCCATTTTAAATTACAGATAAGGTGGCGTTTTAAATGTGCTTGGGGAGAGAGATATAGTAAAGACCATAAGTCAGTCCCCTAATAATACTCTCAAAAACCATGTGGAATTAATACACTGAGATTTAATGACCAATTTTGACTATTTCTCTGTATCTAATTAGTTGTTTAGCTTATTACAGTTTTTGTTAATTTCCGAGTTTACTCCCAATACTGGTACACATATAGGTCATTTAATGTGTACACTGTTTTAATGTTATAGAAATAAGTAGCAATTTTTTAAAAAAATTTCACCTCAGTAACATTACTATATTTGTATTAGAGAGTTCTATTATTACGTAATACGGATAGCCGAGTCTAATAGTTCGCGTGGCGACCACAGTTCCTCAACAGAGCACCAGCAGCGCGCTTCTCTTATCTTCCCTGCTGCCCGCGTCAGTTCGATTTACGTAAGTACGAGGATAGCAGCCATCGCACACGCTCCGGCAACGCACTGTGGACATCTTTTATCTTGTGCTATCATCCACTACGATTACTATTGTGTTGGTGACAAACCACATAAGCGTCTCGGCTTTCGATAAGTTTTACCTTCAGCATAGTCTTTTTCCTTTCGATCACTGGTCGCCCCCAAAGCACGTTAAAAACAATTTTTCAGTGCATTTCTATACATTAATTTTAGTTTTCAACGTTAACATTTTTTAATTCTTCAGTCAGGACCCAATTTTTTCATTGATAACACTTATGAGGGGCATCGTCCGTTGCTTCACTTAAGCCGACACGAACATATTTTAATCAGTAAAGTGTTGACAGTTCATGATTTTAACACAGGTTAGTCCCGTTTTTGGCAGATGTTTCACGTTACATGGGGACCGTTCACATTTCTTTTTCATTTCATTTTACTCCTGGCTCAGTTTCTGACCCCTAATTGCATTCCTTCGTTTTTATTGGTTTCACCGAGTGAAAGTTGAGAACTTTGCCTAGCCACGCCAGCTATTAACTTGCGGCATCCTTAATAGTTCCTTATACCATAAGACCCAACATTGTAAGTAACCATCTTTTGGCATGAAATTACAAACCCTATGTATTATATACGAATAGGCTCGTTCTTTGGGGGGCGTTTGCGATCCCAATTTAATTTCCTGACTAGGAGCATAATGTTTACTTCCTTGTTTAAGTCTATTCACTCAGTATTTTAAGACTGTGCGCGTGTGCTCTTCTTCCCGTGGTGGCACATTGGAGTGTGAGTGTATAGTGCGAGAGGACTCATTGTCCTCCCCTTGTTTCCACTCACAATAACTGGACTGAACGAGCTGGCTGGTATAATTGTTTATTACATTAAACTTTACAACTTGCACAGGCAGCGCGCCAACTGTGGCTCCTGGCTTAGCTGGAAGACATATGCTACGGGATCTCGCAGCTACCTGCTCGGCTGTTACAACCATGGAGTTATTCTTACCTCCATGGTTACAACGGCTAATCCTACCTGCGCGCACAAAGGACCTGAGAGATCCACATCTGCACGTAGGTTGCAATTTCTTCCGACAGGGAGCAGACTATACTGGACAGTCTGACCTGCCCAGTTTGAAGCTTCCACTAGGTGGCAGTTAGAGTGAGTCCAAACAAAGTTGTATCAGATAACTTCATTTCCCCATTATTAACGTATTGTTGGTTGGTTGGTTTGGGGAAGGAGACCAGACAGCGTGGTCATTGGTCTCATCGGAGTAGGGAAGGATAGGGAAGGAAGTCGGCCGTGCCCTTTCAGAGGAACCATCCCGGCATTTGCCTGGAGTGATTTAGGGAAATCACGGAAAACCTAAATCAGGATGGCCGGACGCGGGATTGAACCGTCGTCCTCCCGAATGCGAGTCCAGTGTCGTACCACTGCACCACCTCGCTCGGTATTAACGTATTAACTCATAAAAATTTATGTACAGGTATATACCAGAAGATGAAACTTAAAAGTTGCGAAACCGGTTATGTGAGTCTCTAATCGATTTCAATTAAAAACAGCTTCTGCGGTCGTTTGAACTTTTCATTCAGTTTTATATTTTAATAGTTTTAAAACCTGTATATATGCACGCGATATACTGTATGAATTGGTCAATCAATTGTGCATTTTAAGTTGTTATCCAGTTCGACCCAAGGAATTTTACAGACGGACAGGTCGTGAAATGTCGTTGAAGTTGTACGCGGTATCTCGCAACCGCGTTGATAGATCTACGCCTCACTTGTTTCGCTTACTTTCGATATTACGTCACCCGAGTTAAATTACTATAAACGGTGAAATTTTCGCGAGTTGAACACCTTTCCTCGGTTTTTACGAGTTACATCTGCTGAACAACGAACTCAGAATTTACATTTGGCGCCATCTTCGCCAAGGTCTGTTCAAATGGTTCAAATGGCTCTGAGCACTATGGGACTTAACTGCAGTGGTCATGAGTCCCCTAGAACTTAGAACTACTTAAACCTAACTAACCTAAGGACATCACACACATCCATGCCCGAGGCAGAATTCGAACCTGCGACCGTAGCGGTCGCGCGGTTCCAGACTGTAGCGCCTAGAACCGCTCGGCCACTCCGGCCGGCCGAACGTCTGTTCAGATTGCATACTATCAAATAATGCAAGCAATAGACCTGCCGGTAACGTCTGCCTAACCTTGCTGTAAAAGTTTCTCAGGAAGATAAGACGTCGACAAGTTTCTGGATTTCTGAAAGGCTTGGGATCTGCACTGCAAAAACTCACACTTACTCTACGATGCAGAATATCTGCCTTCCTAAGTGCCCTCACTTCAAAGCCACCATGTGAGCCAGACAAAAGGCACGTGAGCCTTTATTCTCAATATCAGAATTGATCATACAGCATAAGGCTTTCGTCGATGACTTTGGAGATGTGCAGTTGAGCCTAATCCTTATCAAATAGTGTACCAGATTTCACTGAGGTGATAAAAGTCACGGAATACTTCCTAATATCGAGTCGCACCTCCTTATGCCTGGCGTACTGGCATGAACTCCACAAGTCGTTGGAAGTCCCCTGCAGAAATATTGAGCCATGCTGCCTCTATAACCGTGCATAATTGTGGAAGTGTTGCCAGGGCAGGATTTTGTGCACCAATTGACCCTCTGGAATATGTCTCATAAATATTCGATAGGATTCATGACGGGCTATCTGGGTGGCCAAATCATTCGGCCGAAATGACCAGAATATTTTTTAAACCAATGGCGAACTGTTGTGGCTCTGTAACATAGCACATTGTCATCCACAAAAAAATCCATCGTTGTTTGGGAACATGAAGTCATAAAACGCTGCAGTGGTCTTCGAGTAGCTGAACATAACCATTTCCAGTCAACGATCGGTTCAGATGGACCAGAGAACGCAGTCCATTCCATGTAAACACAGCCCACACCATTACGGAGCCACCACCAGCTTGCACAGTGCCTTGTTGATAACTTAGATTCGTGGCCTCGTGGGATCTGCGCTACACTCGAACCCTACAGTCAGCTCTTACCAACTGAAATCGAGACTCATCTGACCAGGCCTCGGTTTTGCTTCGTCTATGGTCCAACCGATATGGTCACGAGCCCAGGAGAGGCGCTACAGGCGATGTACGAGGGCTATTCAGAAAGCAGGGAACGTTTTGGCATTAAAAAAAAAACTAAGTGCAAGAAATACATTTTATTAAATACATCTGAAAGAGCGACTGACATACTACTTTTCCACATAGTCGCCAAACACATTGAGGCACTTATAATAGCGGTGGACAAGCTTTGAAAGACCTTCGTCGTAAAATTCTGCCGCCTGAGACTTCTGCCAGTGAGTCACGCCCGCCTGGAGTTCCGCGTCGTCGTCAAAGCGCTGCGTTGCTAGCCAGTTCTTCATCTTGGGAAGCAAGTGAAAGTCGCTTGGTGCAAGATCGGGGCTGTAGGGCGGATGAGGGAAAATTTCCAATTTCAATGAATTAAGTAGTTTTTTAGTGCGTTTTGCCATGTGAGGTCGTGCATTGTCCTGCAAAAACAAAATTTTGGACGTCAGCTTTCCTCACAAGGGAACCTCCCCATCGCACCCCCCTCAGATATAGTTATAAGTTGGCACAGTCGATAGGCTTTGATAAACTGAACACAGATCAATTGAGAAAACAGGAAGAAGTTGTGTGGAACTGTGAAAAAATAAGCAAAATATACAAACTGAATAGTCCATGGGCAATATAAGCAACATCATGGACGCTCGAAGCCGAGGCGCGCCGTGGTCCTGTGCTAGCGTGAGCAGCTACTGAACGAGAGGTCCTTGGTTCAAGTCTTCCCTCGAGTGAAAATTTCACTTTCTTTTTTTTTTTTTTTGCATAGTTATTATCTGTTATAGTTCATTGACGTCTCTGTTCACTGTATTAAGTTTAATGTCTGTGTTTTGCGACCGCATCGTAAAACCGTGCGATTAGTAGACGAAAGGATGTGCCTCTCCAATGGGAACCGAAAACATTTGATCGCAAGGTCATAGGTCAACCGATTCCTCCACAGCAAAACACATATGATATATTCTATACGACACTGGTGACGGCATGTGCGACAGGAGTATGTTGTCGACCCACCTAACTTGTACACTTGGCGAATGGGTAAAAAGATTCTTCTACCTTGCCCGATTTAGGTTTTCTTGTGGATGTGATAATCACTCCCAAAAAAGTGATGAAAACATAAGAGTTGGTCACATAAACTGAAAATAAAAAATTAAAACTTTTCACTCGATGGAAGAGTAGAACCAACGACCTTTCATTCCGCAGCTGCTCACGTTACCACGAGACCACGACGCTCCTACGTTCCCAGCGACCTTGATGTTGCATATCTTCCCATGAACTACTCAGTTTGTATATTTTCCATATTTTTTCACAGTTCCACATAACTTCTTCCTGTTTTCTCAATTGATCTGTGTTCAGTTTTTCAAGGCCTATCCACTGTGCCAACTTATAACTAAATCTGAGGGGGGTGCGATGGGGAGGTTCCCTTGTCAGCGTTGGTTTTGAACTGCTCTTCTAAGGCTGTGCAAAGTTTGACAGTACTGGGCAGAATTTATGGTTGCTCCACGTTCGAGAAAATCAATAAGAAGCACACTTTGCCTATCCCAAAACACTGTCGCCATCAACTTCCTTGCTGACAAGGTTTGCAAACATCTTCTTGGTTTTTGGGGGGACTTTGTGTGCCCTCACTTCACGGACTGTAATATTGTCTCGCAAGTGACGTGTTTCACCCAAGTGGCGTCACCTGTTACGATTTGATCCAGTAATGAATCACCATGTTTGTGGTAGGCCTCCAGAAATGGCAACGTTACCCCTATCTGCTGTTCTTTATGGTGCTCTGTAAGCATTTTGGGCACCCATCCTGCACTACATTTGTGGTACCCCAGCTTCTGAGTGACAATTTCAAACAACAAAGCCTATGAAACTTGTGGAAAAGAAAGCGAAAGCTCCGTTATTGTGAAGCGACGGTTTTCGCGAATCATTTCATTAACTTTAGCGACAAGATCGTCAGTCACAATGCTCAGGCGTCCACTCTTCTCCTTGTCATGAACGTTGGTTCGGCCATTTTAAAACCGAATGCACCATTTCCGGACGGAACATTCACTCATTATGTTGTTTCCAGGCACTTTGCACATTTCACCATATATTTCTATAGGTTTCAGTTTTTTTGCCAACAAAAATGGATCACAGACCGCACCTCACAACTGGCGGGATTTTCGATTGTAGTGCACATTTCAGATTCGAATATCGAACAAACCAGACTCGCAGAGACGTTTTCGCTGTCACGGATGGATGCCGACTGAGCTGTCGAGCACACACATACCAAAATATACGCTATCGGCGCGCGCCTAGCGGCATCAGACAGAAACGTTCCCTACTTTCTGAATAGCCCTCGTAGTACTGTTAGCAAAGGCAGTCGCGTCGGTAGTCTGCTGCCATAGCCCATTAACGCCAAATTTCGCCGCACTGTAGTAACGGATACGTCCGTCACACGCCCCCACATTGATTTCTGCGGTCACTTCATGCAATGTTGCTAGCCTGTTAGCACTGACAAATTCGTCGGCCACTGCCTTGACCGTTGTGAGAGGTAATGCCTGAAATTTGGTATATTTGGCGCACTCTTGACACTGTGGATCTCGGAATATTGAATTTCCTAACCATTTCCGAAACAGAATGTCCCAAATTTCTACCTCCAACTACCATTCCACGTTCGAAGTCCGTTAATTTCCGTCATGCGGCCATAATCACGTCGTTCGCCTTGTCACACGAATCACCTGCTCCGCCAGTGCTCTGCCCTTTTATATCTTGTGCATGGGATAGCACCGCCATCTGTATATGTGCATATCGCCATCCCATGACTTTTGCGACTTCAGTGTAAGTAATGTTGGTCATTCGCGGATGCTTTACGTGCGGTGTTCGACAGCACGTTAAACAAAATGCTGAGCTGCTCCCTCATTTCAACATCAGAAATACGCGACAGGTGGGAAACGAAGAAAAACACGAAGTAACGTTGGGGAAAATAAAGAAGAGAAATAAATTATTTTCATTGTGAACTGTTATCAGTAGCTTGTGCAAAGTTAAGCCCCTTTTACACGATCGAATTTCTTGTCTCAGAGCGACTACTCGAGACAAGTGAGTCTACTGCAGCGCCCCTGGCGTATTTTTCCTGTACTGAGTCTGTCGCGAGTGGTCATACTCATTTAGTGCAAAATTACGTATGTTGTGAGCGCTGTCTGCTGTGCAGTTTGACATCCGAACGGCGAAAGTGAGGTTAAGAGGGATTATCCCTTTTACAATAAAATCAAATATAGTGCAAAATTTAGGAACAAGCAATGATGATAGCGTTTATTAACGACAAAAGCAGAATTCACAGTGCACATTCTTGTGAAAGGTCGTGTGGTAAATTCTTTAGACGCCTAAGAACTGAAAGATTACGAAAAGTGTGTAACAAACATTTATTTGTTCGAGAAAATATATACTTGCAGACATATCAAAGAATATCTAGAATGCAGCAAACAGCGCCTTTTTCGTTTATCCTTTGTATCTTGGTTTCTTGCTAAGTTCCAAATAACATCTCTCGTCAAATATTTCTAATTTTTGCATCGTTAAAATAATTTCCTTTACAACCCGGTTATCTCTTTACGTCCTTATAGTTTAGGCTTTTTTCTCTGTAACACGTAAATGCCTTTTTGATTTGAAATATCTCACCTCTCTTGCAGGAAAACACTAGTAGGAAAAATACCAGGACCTTCTGTAACTTTTCAGTGAGTGACGAAAAACAAAGCAAAGAACCTATAACGATCAAGTGTGCAGCATACTCGGAAATTTAGAACTCCACACTCGGCAGTCTATGGACCATTGACATCATAGACACGTTCGCTTTTTGGTTGCTTGCTGATTTACGTGTAGGCACGAAAGGTGTATTCACTTGAGTAGTCAGTATTGACCAGAAAGTCGCTCGTATAAAGTGGGCTTTATTCTAGGTAATACTACTACACTTCCAGGTTTTTCTAGTAGGCCTGTCGTACACTACATATCATAATTGTTGCAGTAATGCGTTTCCAGGGTTATGTGGCAACCAAGACGTTTCTAAAAAGCAGAAGTAAACTCCCGCTGAGGAATATGGGGCCTTCGATCATCGATCTACAGAGACAGAAAGGTAGGTTCTAAGACGTTAGCCCGCATCTCGTGGTCGTGTGGTAGCGTTCTCGCTTCCCACGCCCGGGTTCCCGGGTTCGATTCCCGGAGGGGTCAGGGATTTTCTCTGCCTCGTGATGGCTGGGTGTTGTGTGCTGTCCTTCGGTTAGTTAGGTTTAAGTAGTTCTAAGTTGATGACCATAGATGTTAAGTCCCATAGTGCTCAGAGCCATTTGAACCATTTTTTTCTAAGACGTTACTAACTTTGAACAATTAAAAACAAAATTGAAATTCGCGGCTGCGGCTTACAAGGCTATTATTCTTTCGGAAAGTTGTAGCTGGCGAATTCCGAGTTCTTCCCAACAAGAATAATGCCGGCAATTTTCTCCACTCTTTTTCCTTATAAGCACTATTTCTTCGCAGAATTTAGACGTAAAGTAAAATTATAGCAAACGGTCTTCTTCTCACCAGGAATAGTTTTTAAAAAATGTCTGCGTTCCTTTTTTTTCTTAACAATAATGGTCGTGGAATTTAGGCGTAAATTATGGTACCGTTACTTCACATTTGAAAGGAAACTCTTACATAGATATGTGCGATCACACAAAAGAACAATACGCTCTTCCTTTTACTCGCTGTTACACTTTCTGACCATGTTCGTTGCAGAAAAATGGAAAAAATTAATTTTTATGTGTCAGACTTACTGAATGCGCAAAAAAAATTGGATTACTTTACCTGCAGACAGATTCAGCCAACAGGAGCATTCCTAAAATAGTGAAGTCTTGGCCTGACGAGACAGCAACAGCACATGTTACACATCACATATCTCAAGTAAATATTCAGATATTTGTGTGGTAATGAAAAAATTCGAACAATGTCAGCGAGTTGTATTTATTTATGAATTTTTAATTTATTCGCTTTCGGAACGTGCCCAAAAATGTTGTACTACAATTTGTTACTGACAACACGGAGTATACAATAATTTAAGCTACATAGGCTTAAAAAAGGACAGATTCCGACATAAAACAAGTTCTCACATCCACAGTATATCGAAACGATTAAACAAGACGAAAATGAAACACCTAGGATACATGAGATAGTATGCTATAAAAATCCTACTGGTAACGCAATAATAAGTGATAAATCGCTGTTGTACACATTTGGGATATTCTCCTTCCCCTGTCATTTTAATTACCTAGAGCATTGTATTAGTAGTGCAGGGAGCTATAACTGGATGTCGGTACTGTTGACACTCTCGTACAGTGTTTTATACGTTGCTACATCGCTGTGTTAACGTCCTTATCGCAGTGGTCCACTGGTTCCGTTCAGATCACCGAAGTTAAGCGCTGCCAGTCTTGGCAAGCACTTGGATGGGTGACCATTCGGGTCTGCCAAGCGCTGTTGGCAAGCAGGGTGCACTCAGCCCTTGCGAAACCAATTGAAGAGCTTGTTGATTGAGAAGTAGCGGCTCCGGTCACTAAAACACAACGTCCGCGAGATCGGTGTACTGACCACATGCCTCTCCATATCCACATCAATAAGCGCCTATTGGGTGATGGTGACACAGCGGTCGGTCGGTACCGGTAGGCTTTCCGAGGCCTGTTCGGACAGAGTACTATGTAGTTGGATGCTAAAAAGGTTTGCAGGCTGCTTGGGAACTGACGGCCAAGAGACCGAAGATTACTTGCAAGTACGTTTATGCAATATGTGTTCCGAAGGCATTGTAAGAATATATGGTTTGGATCTTCTTCCTCTCTGCAAACACATGGAGGGGTGGTCTAGTACCTCACGCCGCGGAAGTCGAACATGCGCCAGAACAAATGGACGTGGTCAGCCCATAGAGGGCTCCACCTCCGCGGCGGCTATTCCGCGCAGCGGCTCTCGCGCAGCGAGGGCGCCACCGCTACGCCACGTGCAGACAGCCGCCAATAGCCGCTCCCTCCGGTTTCGTATATAGGGACCCGCTCTGCCCTAGTCCAGTGTCTTCAGCAAGGTCCTGGAATCTATCCTCACCCGACGCATCCACCAGCATCTCCGCCAGCACCGCCTTCTTCCCGTTACCCAGTGTGGCTTTCGTCCGTCCTTCTCTTCCGACGACCTTCTCCTTCACCTCACTCATCTCCTTTCCGAACAGCTTAATTCCCGTCGCTCCGCAATCTTCCTCTCCCTGGACCTCGAACGTGCCTATGACCGCGTATGGCATTCCGGTCTCCTCTTCAAGCTCCAAACCTTCGCCCTTCCCATTAACTACGTCCGTCTGATCGGCACCTTTCTCTCCCGCCGTCCTTCCTATGTCACCATCCATAACGCAGATTCCTACACCTTTTTCCCCTCTGCCGGTGTGCCCCAAGGCTCCGTCCTCTCCCCCCTTCTGTACCTTTTGTACACGGCGGACATGCCGCCGCCGCCAGCCCCCGTCCACCTTCTCCAGTTTGCCGATGACACCGCCTTCCTTGCCCTTGCCCCCACCCTGCAGCGCTCCCAACACCTTCTCCAATCCCATCTTGACCGGTTCACCGCTTGGTGCAACCAGTGGTTGCTCAAGGTCAATCCCTCCAAAACCCAGGCGATCATTGTAGGCAACACCACCCCTTCCTTCCGCCTCCTTGATTTCTACATCACCATCTATGGCCGTCCTATCGCCCTCACTCCCACCCTTAAGTACCTTGGCGTCACCCTCGACCGTCGCCTCTCCTGGACTCCCCACCTCCGGACAATCCAAGCCAAGGCACGCTCCCGACTCAGTCTCCTCAAGCTCCTCTCCGGCCGTACGTGGGGTCTGGACCCCTCCACCATCCTCCACACCTATAAATCCCTCATCCGCCCTATCCTTTGTTATGCCCATCCGGCTTGGATCTCCGCCCCCCCTCCCTTTTATAAATCCCTCCAAATCCTTGAACGCCATGCTCTCCGCCTCGCCTATCGCATCCGTCTCCCCTCCCCCACGCGGATCCTGTATGATCTCATCCCCTTCCCCCACCTCCTCCTTTTCCTTGAAAGGATATGTATCCTGTACACCTCCCGTAAACTCGACCCTCCTCACCCGCTCGTCTCCCCTATCCTCTCACACCCCCGCCCGCTGCCGCGCCTGTATTCCCACGTCCCGCCCGGTCTCCATCTGTCCACCCTCCTTACCCTCTCCCAAGGTGGCTTCCGCCAGCTCCCCCTCCCTGATGATGCCCTCCTCCCCTCCATCTACCCCTCCTACCAACTTTGATCCTCCCGCCCTCCTCCTGTGCTTGCTCCTCTGGGCACCCTCCTCTCCCTCCCTCCTCCTTCTCTCCCCCCTCCTCCCCCGGGCCTCCCCTCCCCTGTCCCTCTCCTCCTTCCCCCGTCTCCTCCGCCATTGGCATCCTTTTTCCCCCCTCTCCCCCACCTCACCCCTGTTCCCCTCTTGGCAGGTCCCCGGACTCGCACACGCTAAGTGGACATTCGCGCGCCGGAGATCACCGCCATCAGTGTTTCGTGTGTGCCGTCGTGTTTAGTGTTCAGTGTTCCCCGTCACACTCCCTCGTTCACCAGTGCCATCGTCATCTTCAGTGTTTGTGCGTCGTCTCATCAGTTAGCAGTGTGGTTTATCGACGAGTGTGAACGGCTCCGTGTTTGTCTCTCTGTGTCTCCTGTTTTATTGCCCACCATTCTGTAACTTACGTGTCTTCTCCTGTTTACTGCTTGTATCTTCTATGGCTGAAGAGCAGCGTAGTGTGCTGCTGACAGCCTGCCTGTTGTACAGGCTTTAAAATAACAATAAAGTAAAACAAAAAAAAAAAAAAACCTAGTCCAGTGTCCCACCCTCTCTCCATCTCCACACCCTCCATCTCCTTTCCCAACACAACTTCCACCGTCTACCCCTCCCGGATGATGAGCTTCGCCCTGACATCTACCCTTCCTACCAACTCCAACCCCTCTTCCTGCCTCCTCCTCAGGGCTCCCTCTCCTCCCTATCCCTCCTCCTGAGCGGCTTCCCCCTCCTACTCCCCCTCCATCTCTTGTGCCTCCTTTCAGTGTCTCTGCACTCCCTCCTGCCCCGTCTTCCCTCTTCTTCTCCCGTCCCACGTGTCTCCTGCCTCTTCGTGAACCCACTGATGCCCCTCCTCTCTTCATCCCGCCGCTTCCCCAGCTGCCCCATGCTTTCCCCTCCTTTTCCAGCCTCTCTGACCTTTTCCCTCGGCAGGTCGCACCTGGCAGTTTTATTTTTCGTTGTGTGTGCTCCAAGTGTGTTTTAAGTGTGTTGTTCCGGAGTGTTTTTACTACTGTGGCCGACTTTTAACCTGTGCCTGCGCATTCAGTGTCTTCTCTGTGTTTTAAGAATCGCCAACTGTGTTTTTAACTTTCTGGTAACTTTTTTAACTGTCCCCCATGAACGTCTCCATGTCAGTGTATATTTTACCTCCATTTTCTCCCCTTACTCTGTTTTATGTTCCTCTTTTTTATCTCCTTATGTATGTATCATTTTATTCTTGTTTTAGTTGTAGTGTCACTCGGCTGAAGAGCGGTGGATTGTGCCATTGTGCCGCTGACAGCCCTCCCCTGCCCATATGGGGCAGGGGAATGAAATCACAATAAAGAAAAGAAAAACCTAGTCCAGCTAGTCTGGTACTCGCTCTGGATTGAGTTTCTATCTCGGCGGTACTGCGTTCTTGACGTTGCTCGTTGTTGACTTTTGCCTGGCTCTGGTTCCGAGTGGATTTACTGTTGGTGGTTGGTGTTGTGGTTTCTACAAACCTCCGTTGTTTATTTCTTCCTTGTTGTGATGGTCATAGTCGGTCATGGTCGTTTGTCGTTGGTCTGTCGTCCGACTTGTCCTGTGTTTACCTGGTGGTGCGTGCTCCACCGCCGGCGGCTTCCCCGCCTGGCGGCTCCGATCCGCAGCCCAAGGCGTTCCCACAGTTGGTTGTGGTTACTACAGGTGGTGCTTAGGTTGAACCGATAGAGGTGTTCCTTGAACATCCAATGATTAAATTTCATCTGTGCGCTGTCGTGAAGCACCTCGATGTTTTTGTCTTATTATATACCATGTACTCTTAGAATTGTGGGTTAAATTAGTACGCAGTGACTGTCTTTGGAGTTAGACGTCCTCGAAAATTCCTCTTGTCACTCTAATGACAATCGCTTTCTGGCCATGGGTATCGTACCTGTGAGAGAGAGTTTATCATGTGGCATAGAGTTGACTCGGTGAAACGGAGCTCTTTTCGTTGTGCTGTCAATAAGTGTGTGTAGTCATCATGGCTGTTTTTTGTAAGTCGGTGGTGTTCACCGCTGAGTTGCCTCTATTGGTCCCTGTTTCCCACTACCACTAGACATTTCGGCCTCTCACTTGTTACCAGACCATCTTCAGCCTTCTTTTTCGTCTTTGCCTTTTGTTTCCTTCTATGTGCATTCATTCTGAGATCTTACTATTGCTATTACTATCATTGTTATTGTTATTGTTATTATTATTATTATTAGTAGTAGTAGTAGTTGTATGACGTTACAGAACACAAACATACACATACAAGATCTATTTACAGATTGATGTTTAAATCTTCCAATCAGATCGTAGCATTCGCTGTCACTTCATACTAATTTCTCACAGTACCTTTAAAAGAATGGCCTAGGCATTTCTCCACAGTACGTCTTACTGGCTCTTCCTCTGCACTGCAGTCATACGCAGCTCTCTCGGGGAAGATCATACGGTGCAACCTTCAATGGGTTCTGAGTAAGGTGGGTGTTCTGGAACTGGCGTCCTTTCCATAATTTTTTTCCACTTATCGGTGACATCGAAATCGTCTGTGATCCGAAGATCTACTAGAGGTGGCTTGCGTATAATTCGTGAATTATAGAAAGCGCTGCTTAGAACTAACTTCTAATGGGACTCTGTCGTCTTAAGAACTTGCAGCCCGGTAGTTTTTCTTCAGAGGTCCATAGGGGGCAATACTGGATAGAACAGGCGACCGCTGAATGGGAGTAGATCTGTGAGTGCCAATGCAATGTTATGATTAAGCCTGTTTGATGTCTCATCAGAGTTTTACACGTTGTGTCCTACTCAACATTGTTCCAAGGGCTTTAGTTTGTTGCAGGGTACCCTTTATTTTACTTCTACTGTTTTCATTCTGAATTTGTCTGTTTTTGAGCTATAAAGCGGACTGAAGTGAATGCCTGTTCAAATGGTTCAAATGGCTCTGAGCACTATGGGACTCAACTGCTGAGGTCATTAGTCCCCTAGAACTTAGAACTAGTTAAACCTAACTAACCTAAGGACATCACAAACATCCATGCCCGAGGCAGGATTCGAACCTGCGACCGTAGCGGTCTTGCGGTTCCAGACTGCAGCGCCTTTAACCGCACGGCCACTTCGGCCGTGAATGCCTGTATTTATGATCATATTTACATGTAGCCACTATATACATTATAAATTTATTTCCCCTTGCTTTCAAGACAATGAATACCACTGAAAGTACTTGTTTCTCAGCTTTTTTAGTCCTTTACTACTTCCCACGGGCATCGCTCCGTAATACAAATACCAAGCTGCTGAAATATTATTTTTCAGTTCCATTCCGTATACAATGCCACATGTGCACAAAGCAGGCAAGGTAAACATGAAAGCTTTCTATTATGACAATTTGTTTGGTAAAAATGGTGTCTACGTTTTTTCATGACTCGCCATTATGACTTAAACTAAGAGTGATACTTGAAATGACGAAGACCGTCGTAGTATCGTCACGTAGCCTGTTACCATTCCATTTCGAGCCTTCGTTCTGTTGGTTAGATGACTTGTGGACTTCGTCATGAATGGCTCGTATTTTTGAAGATACATCCTCCATTATTAATAGGAAACTGGACTCTGTGGTCAAGGCCAACTGCCGCAGAGCAATCCGCAGGGCTCCCCACTTCCACACTAATGCAGTGCACAGCTGTCCACGTGTCATGTTTCTTCTCTGCCAGCTGAGAATACAGGCTATGTTTATTGAGGCTTTCCTCTTTCTTGCTGACGTTTGGTGCCATGCTTATGGATGTCAATCGCTCCTTTGGCTAAAGTAGCGAGTAGCGAGAAGTTGTTAGTAGCTGAATTCCATTACGTGTTCTAGATTACTCAGTTCTTACTCATTCACAATCGACTTGTCGGCGTGTTTCAGCTTGCTGTGTCGTTTATGTTCAGTGATTCTTGTGTAGCGGCACTTCCCACTATACTAACAGGAACCGTTTAGGTAACAAATGCGTGGTATATGTTACACACAGACGATGAAAGTAGGTTCCATATGGCCTAGGCCGATGTGTTAACTGATATTAATTGGTTTTTATATCGATCTTATATTGCCTTTCCGTAACATGTAACTGACTCTTTTCATCGACCTAGGGATGTACAGCAGAAGGGTTTTGGCTGAAGTATCTTACTTTCGACGTCATCTCCCAGAAAGTCAGGCTTTGTGATACTTCTGATATCCATCCCGGCGTGGCCATTGTTTCTCAAATTCATATCCATATGGTGAATTTGCGTCGCAGTTGTTGTAGGTCACACATTCGCCCTACGCACGTTTTTTCGTGTTTTGCTCCTACGATGGTTTAAAAATTTGTATATACGCTTTAAGGGGTGTAGGACGTCAAACAGGCCGATTTGGAGCAGGAGAGGCACCACAAGACGTTTTAATTTGCACTGTCTATACTTTTACAAGTAAATTCATAAAACTTGGTCAGCATGACAAGGAAGGATTCAGGATCCATATTCACTTACTATTGGCTGCAATTGTTGCTACAGCTACACTTTTCTTCATAAGTAAAAGACAATTTTCGATGAATTTTGCACAGCATACAACCCATACTTACAGGTTTACCAGACTCTAGCATTTATTTAATTTATGAAAAAATAAATTAGCTGTTACATTTTAAAATTCATGTTTAGATAAAACTCAACTGTTATAGTTAATTATCTCAATTTTTACCACAGTTTTTAATATATTTGGAAAATTCTTGAGTTACCATACACCTGTAAGTATGGTTCGTATGCTGTGTAAAAGTCATCGAAGAATCTCTCTTACTTATGAAGAAAAGTGTACATGTATCAACAAATAGCAGCCGATAGTAAGTGGAAAAAAATGATGAAAATTCACATGTAGAAGAAACTTATGTTTTTGAACTTCCACTGCTATGAGTGTGAATCCTGAATCCTTAGTGGCCATGTTGACAAAGATTTATGAATTTATTAATAAAATTATAGACAGTGGAAATGTCCTGTGGTGTCTCTCCTGCTCCAAGTCGGCCCGTTTGGCGTCATATCCCCTTATGAGAAAAGAAGTGATGTACCATGACGGAATTATCCAAATAGTGCTGTAGATCTACAGGTAAACAAATGATTACAATTACAGAAAATTGAGTGATTTATTCAAGAAAACGAGCTTCGCAGACTGAGAAAGTCTGGCACACAGTTTTAATCTACCAGGAAGCTTCCTATCAGTGAACACTCCTGTGCAGAGTGAGAATTTCGTTCTGGAAGTCAGTAACGCGTTGGCCCACCTCTGGCCCCTACGCAAGCAGTTATTCGGCTTGTCATTAATTGACAGGGTTGTTGGATGTCCTACTGGGTGTATCGTGCCAAATTATGCCCAATTGGCGCGTTACATCCTCCAAGTCACTAGCTCTTTCGAGGGACCTGCCCATAATGCTCCAAATGTTTCCAGTTGGGGAGATCTGGAAAAGGTAGAATTTGACAAGGATGAAGATAAGCAGTAGCAACTCTCGCCGTGTGGTGGCGGCCATTATCTTACTGAAATGTAAGTCCAGGATGGCTTGCCATGAAGGGTAACAAATCGAGGCTTAGAATATCGTCGATGTACCACTGTGCTGTAAGCGTGCCGCGGATGACAAACAAATGGGTCCTTCTATGAATAGAAATGGCTCCCCAGACCATCACTCCTGACTGCAGGCCGTAAGGCGTGCGGCAGTCAAGTTGGTATCCCACTGCTGACTGGAGCATCTCCAGACACGTCTTCCTTTGTCATTGGAGCTCAGTTCGGAGTGGGACTCATCTCCGAAGACAATTCTACTCTAGTTAATGAGATTCTGGGCCGAAGACGTGTCTGAAGACGCCCCAGACACCATTCGGATACTGGCCTGACCGACGCCCGTCTTACGGCCAGACAACCAAGAGTGATGATCTGGGATGCCATTTCCTTTCATAGAAGGACCCATTTGTTTGTCAACTGCGGCATCCTTACAGCACAACGATGCATCGGCGATATTCTAAGCCCTATTTTGTTGCCCTTCATGGCAAACTATCCTAGGATTACACTTCAGCAAGATATGTCCGCCCATAGGCGGCGATAATTTTTACTGCTTGTCTTCTTGCTCGCCAGCATAGTCGCCGGATCTCTCCCCAATTAAGAAAGTGTGGAGCATTATGGGCAGGATGCTCCAACAGCTCAGGATTTTGACGATCTAACGAGCCAATTGGACAGAATTTGGCACGATATCCCTCAGGAAGACACCCAAAAACTCTATTGATCAATTCCAACACGAATAACTGCTCGCGTAAGGACCACAAGTGGACCAGCAGTTATTGACTTGCTCAATTTGTGAAGCTCGTTTTCTTGAATAAATCATCCAATTTTTTCTGAAATTGTAATCATTTGTTTGTCCGTATATTAGAAGAAAGATTAAGGAAAGGCAAAC
This sequence comes from Schistocerca nitens, assembly GCF_023898315.1. Classification (NCBI taxonomy): domain Eukaryota; kingdom Metazoa; phylum Arthropoda; class Insecta; order Orthoptera; family Acrididae; genus Schistocerca; species Schistocerca nitens. Next base: position 616,895,681 of record NC_064618.1, on the reverse strand, counting down.
CTACGTTTCTAGCATTTGTGGACTTAGAGAAAGCTTTTGACAATGTTGACTGGAATACCCTCTTTCAAATTCTAAAGGTGGCAGGGGTAAAATACAGGGAGCGAAAGGCTATTTACAATTTGTACAGAAAACAGATGGCAGTTATAAGAGTCGTGGGACATGAAAGGGAAGGAGTGGTTGGGAAGGGAGTAAGACAGGGCTGTAGCCTCTCCCCGATGTTATTCAATCTGTATATTGAGCAAGCAGTAAAGGAAACAAAAGAAAAATTCGGAGTAGGTATTAAAATCCATGGAGAAGAAATAAAAACTTTGAGGTTCGCCGATGACATTGTAATTCTGTCAGAGACAGCAAAGGACGTGGAAGAGCAGTTGAACGGAATGGATGGTGTCTTGAAGGGAGGATATAAGATGAACATCAACAAAAGCAAAACGAGGATAATGGAATGTAGTCGAATTAAGTCGGGTGATGTTGAGGGTATTAGATTAGGAAATGAGACACTTAAAGTAGTAAAGGAGTTTTGCTAATTGGGGAGCAAAATAACTGATGATGGTCGAAGTAGAGAAGATATAAAATGTAGACTGGCAATGGCAAGGAAAGCGTTTCTGAAGAAGAGAAATTTGTTAACATCGAGTATAGATTTAAGTGTCAGGAAGTCATTTCTGAAAGTATTTGTATGGAGTGTAGCCATGTATGGAAGTGAAACATGGACGGTAAATAGTTTGGACAAGAAGAGAATAGAAGCTTTCGAAATGTGGTGCTACAGAAGAATGCTGAAGATTAGATGGGTAGATCACATAACTAATGAGGAGGTAGTGAATAGGATTGGGGAGAAGAGGAGTTGCCCGCATCTCGTGGTCGTGCGGTAGCGTTCTCGCTTCCCACGCTCGGGTTCCCGGGTTCGATTCCCGGCGGGGTCAGGGATTTTCTCTGCCTCGTGATGGCTGGGTGTTGTGTGCTGTCCTTAGGTTAGTTAGGTTTAAGTAGTTCTAAGTTCTAGGGGACTTATGACCACAGCAGTTGAGTCCCATAGTGCTCAGAGCCATTTGAACCATTTGAATTTGAGAAGAGAAGTTTGTGGCACAACTTGACTAGAAGATGGGATCGGTTGGTAGGACATGTTCTGAGGCATCAAGGGATCACCAATTTAGTATTGGAGGGCAGCGTGGAGGGTAAAAATCGTAGGGGGAGACCAAGAGATGAATACACTAAGCAGATTCAGAAGGATGTAGGTTGCAGTAGGTACTGGGAGATGAAGAAGCTTGCACAGGATAGAGTAGCATGGAGAGATGCATCAAACCAGTCTCAGGACTGAAGACCACAACGACAACATATCACATCAGATCTGCCAATTTCCGTTCCATGTGAATAATTCCTTCGTGATGCGTCGTCCTTTTTTTCTGTCGTAGAGTGTATATCAGTAGTGCACCGTACACTGCCAAGTTGTTGAGTCCACTGTAAGAATGCTTTTTTAACTATTCCGAGAGGTAAACGTCAATCACAGGGCTTAGGAACCTAGCAAGATGGCCTACTGGTAAGATAAGGCTCGTGTCCGGGTTGACAGCTCAAATTAGTGCCTAGCCACCTAGAAACAGTGCGCTCAGTAATGTCTACCACACAATTGACAAATGCACCACCACCAGGCAGCCAACTCCGTCTGACCCCCCACACTGCTATTAGGGCTGCCCCCGTCTGTGCACCATCTCTTGGATTGGCATCCAGCAGGCGTGCTGCAAAGTAATGCCTCCTAACTTTTTGTGCGAAAACTCTTAAGGCTTTTTAAATAAAACATACATTATTTGCACTGTACATCTCTATTATTTAAGTGTACATATTTACAGCCCTCTGTTGCTAGGGGGCTCCGAATTGTAGCGAGTAACATGGCGTTGTGTAACGTAACTGTCGGTGAGTGAGAAACAGCGCGCCGTAACCGAGTTTGAAATTCGACTCGTTCGTCCACACATGGGTACCCTCTCCTTCAACATGACAATGTGAGACCTTGTACGAGTGCCGCAACCTCTGCAGCAGTCCGACGCCTTGAGTTCACCGTCATCGATCATCCTCCGACAGAGATCTGACTTGGCCCCATAAGATTTTCATCTATTCCCAAAACTTGAACACCTTCGACGACTTCACTTTGACGTTGATGAAGCGGTACAAATGAAGGTGAGGTTGTAGCTTCGTCAACGAAGTCGACATTCTACAGTGACGGTATCAAAAAAATGGTTCAAATGGCTCTGAGCACTATGGGACTTAACTTCTGAGGTTATCAGTCCCCTAGAACTTAGAACTACTTAAACCCAACTAACCTAAGGACATCACACACATCCATGCCCAAGGCAGGATTCGAACCTGCGACCGTAGCGGTCGCGCGGTTCCAGACTGTAGCGCCTAGAACCACTCGGCCATTCCGGCCGGCGACGGTATCAACAAACTGATTTCTCGCTGGGAGAATTGCGTTCGTCGCCAGGGTGACTATGATGAGAAATAAACATGTAGACATGAAGAATAAAGATGTAGAAAGTTAATGAAGTTTGTTTTATTTAAAAAGGTTTAATGGTTTTCATACAAAAAAAATCGGGGTCTTTACGTTTCAGAGCCGGCCGGTGTGGCCGAGAGGTTCTAGGCACTTCAGTCGGGAACCGCCCGACCGCTACGGTCGCAGGTTCGAATCCTGCCTCGGGCATGGATGTGTGTGATGTCCTTAGGTTAGTTAGGTTTAAGTAGTTTTAAGTTCTAGTTGAGTGGTGACCTCCGATGTCAAGTCCCAATTCTCAGAGCCATTTGAACCATTTACGTTTCAGCACGCGATCTTTCATTCTGCATCATGAATCCGAACTCTCTCGACAAAATACCATATGTTGTTTGGGGATATTTTCTGAGTTTATGGTATACGGGGTCCATTGCCTTCAGAGCGTTGTGACAGAGTAGTAGTGTAATCATGATTCATCCGGTGTGTTACCTCAAATACTTTGGTTCTGTGTTTTGTATCTAGACAGGCTTGACCACATTGCGGTAGCGCCACTGTTGGAACACTGTACTACTATACCTGCCGGCGCTGGCTCGACTGAAAGCCCGAAGAACTGAATCCGGGAAGAGACAAAGTAGCTCTACGTGCGAGTCAGTCTTCGGCTGAGCAGAGGGTCCGACCACTGCATAGAGACGAACACGGTCGACGTACAACGCGACCGCTTGAGCGACGGATTATAAGCACACAGGGCCCCAGGCGACGGCCAGCTCCCACGTAGTTGATGTCTGCATAAGAACTACCGTGCCAGGCCCATTGCCACCGGCAGGTAAACACCTGGGTCAGTGGCTCTGCCCATGCAACGCCTCGTGCACGCCCTACGAGGCAGTATTCTGAACTATTCCTCTGCGATACCCGTACCAGCTCATCTGCATTCATCTAGATATCTGCTGGCGAGGACACTAAACTGTAAAAACACAACTGCGAATCATTCTGTAACGAGCCACCAGAGACCACGGGTTGCTCATAGAAAAAAAAAATTCAGAGAATAATCCTCAACAACTTCCGAAATTTTGCCGGTTCCCCTGTGTACTCGCACAGTACCGCTCGAGCCACTGTACTGGCTGGATGTTACTTAGTAGCAGTATTGGCGATTTTCAGTCCTACCGCATTCGCGTGTTGTGCGAGGAAGAAATAACTGCCTGTGCTCGTCTATGCGCGCCCTAATGTCCCTCGCGTTGTTCCCATAACCGCTAGGCGAAATGTACGACGGTGGCAGCAGAGTTCTCGCACTGTCCTTCTCTAGATTTGGCTTTTGGAGAGGGTCCACCTTGAGCAAAACACAATTTTAATTCCCCAAATACGTTTCGCTGCAGGTTCAACATCATCATAGGGTTTTATGTTACCTTCTTTAAAAAGGAAAAATGCTTTTTACTACTGGTACCCATATAAATTTGAGTTTTTAAAGACAAAATTTACACATTTCAAAAAACGGGTAAATTCTGAGTATATGCCTTCTTATAACGTGCTATGGATTTGAAGATTTCATGTAATTTCATGCAGTTGTTTTCTGTCACAGTTTGTCATCTGCAACCATATAGAACATAATGCACAGGAGTCGTTTCATTCGAAAATGTATGACTGATGGCTCAAATGGCTCTGAGCACTATGGGACTCAACTGCTGAGGTTATTAGTCCCCTAGAACTTAGAACTAGTTAAACGTAACTAACCTAAGGACATCACAAACATCCATGCCCGAGGCAGGATTCGAACCTGCGACCGTAGCGGTCTTGCGGTTCCAGACTGCAGCGCCTTTAACCGCACGGCCACTTCGGCCGGCATGTATGACTGAGCATGTTATGATTATGCCTACCATTAACTAATACTATGGTGTGTGTTTGCAATATGTTTCATTTACTTTTGCTGGTTTCCAAATTATCTTCATTGTTAAGACCTGCACTAAATAATTTTTCTAATCACGGTTTACAAACATAGAAACAAGACGGCGGATAGCTGAACAGTTGAATGCCTTCCGAACAGGAGATTTGAATCTTAGTGGAGTGTATATGTCATTTTGTGTGCGTGTGTGAAATGGACTGAGTTTCATTTATTTAATTATTACTTTTTCGTTTTATTTATTGCGTGTGTTTGGAAGAGGGATTTGGGGTGTTTGCTCTCTGTCCTCAAAGAACTATCAGAAAACAACAGTTTCATTGCTGAGAACTGTGAATTCATTTATTACTGTTTTCTTTCAATTATGGCTTTTTGTATTTGATATTTGTCTTCAGTTTTTAGTGGGTTTTTTTGTGAGGGTCTGTTTCTGCCTTTGAGAACTTTCAAGTAGAGTTGATGTTTGGTGGGCTGTTTCATGTCCACAAGGTGTTTAGCAAATGTAGAATGATAGCCATTATTTTTAATGCTCTTCTGTGTTCTGTGTATCTGTTATTATAGTTTCTGCTTGTCTTCCCTATGTAAACTGTTTTGCTGTCTTGCATTTCAGTTGGTAAATACCAAATATGTTGTGTTTGTTTGTGCTTGTATTGGTTGCTCTTAGTTTTCTCTGTATTGAGTTGCCTGTTCAGTAGGCTATTTTTAGTCCTTTTTCTTTGAACATGTTGCCTATTCTACAGGCTGCTTTGTTGTTTAAGTGAGGGGCAACATATTCAGTAAAGGAGGACTAGAAGTAGCTTACAGGACAGACAACTCAATACAGAGGACACTAAGATCAAAAAACACAAGCACAGACAAACGCAACATATCTGGTTTTTACCAGTTGACATGCCAAGACTGTAGATCAATTTATATGGGGCACACAAGCAAAAACTTAAATATCAGATATACAGAAAGCAGAAGAACATCAAAAAATAACGGCTGTCATTGTACATTTGCTGAAAACCTTATGGACAGGAAACACAACCCAACAAACATCAACGCTAACTTGAAAATTCTCAAATGCAGTAACAGTCCCCACAAAAACAAATAACTGAAGAAAGGTATCAAATACAAAAAGCCATAACTGAAGGAAAACAAGTAATAAATGAATATGCAGTTCTCTGCAATGAAACTCTGTTCTTTGTTCTCAAAAAACTACCAGAAAACACCAACCCATAAACACCAACCCATAAACACCCCCCCCCCTTTCCAAACACACACACACACACACACACACACACACACACACACACACACACACACACACAAAATCTTCCATATAGTATTAGTTAATGGTACGCATAACCATAACATGCCCAACCGTAAATTTTTGAATTAAATAACTGTTCTACATTACGTTCTATATGGTTGCAGATGACAAACTGTGAAACAAAACAATTACGTTAAATTACATAAAATCCAGGAAATCTACAGCGTTTGGTAACAAGGTATATATTCAAAATTTCCGTTTTTTAAGGTGTAAATACTGTCTTTAGCAACTCAAATTTATATGTGTACCAGCAGTAAAAATAATTTTTCCTGTTTTAAAGAAGGTAACATAAAACCAATTGATGGTGCTGAAACTTCAGCGAAACGTGTTTGGGGAGTAAAGAGATAAATAAGAACTTGTATTGTGCTCAAGGCGGATCCTCTCTATAAACAGATCTACTTTTAAGCAAACACGGACAGAAGAACTGGTGTGTGTGTGTGTGTGTGTGTGTGTGTGTGTGTGTGTGTGTGTATGTGTATATATTCCTAAGGGACCAAACTGCTGTGGTCATTGGTCCCTCGACTTACACACTACTTAAACTAACTTACGCTAAGAACAACACACACACACACACACACACACACACACACACACACACCCATGCCCGCGGGAGGACTCAAACCTACGGCGGGAAGAGCCGCGCAATCCGTCACATGGCGCCTTGAACCAAGTGACCACTCCGCGGGGCAGAAGAGGTTGAACCTCAAGATGATTAATTCTCCTCTAACATACCCAACAAAGGTTTCGCTAGAGCAACGCCCTCTTTCTCCCACACATTCCCATTTAAGTTACTCGCGCATCTCTCTTTCACTTTCGTATGAACTATATCGATCTGTTACGGCTTCGATCACTGTAGCAGTAGTATACAACTGATCACACCGGAGTTTTATATGTGATTTCCTTTGCAACTGGACCGCATTTTTCCAGGTTCGTTCCAACACATTTAATTCTTCTATTCACCTTCCCTACTAATGATCTTACTAGTTCGTCCAAATTCACATCACTCCTTAGTAAACGTAAACATCACTCGAGACTTAGGCTTGCTCCGACTGGCTGGCTGCTGTCTACAAGTCACTATGAGCAGAGATCTACGAGGGGCATTCAACAAGTAAAGCAATAGACTTTTTTCTGAAATCACGTTCCTTAAATTCATAATCCGAATAATATATCATATTACTCTCCACTCTTTTGGCTACAAAACCGTATTTTTCAACACAATCGCCGCTCAATAAGACGACCTTGCGCCACATTACTGGAAGGGCCTGTATGCCGGCACGGTACCACTCTACTGGTTGACGCCAGAGCCGGCGTCTTGCTGCATCAGTAATCTCCCAATCACCCACGTGCTGCTTCTCGTGGAGTGCATCCATCATTGGACCAAACAGATGGAAGTCGGAAAGTGGGAGATCTGGATTGTAGGGTGGATAAGGAAGAGCTGTCCAAAGAAGTTTTGTGAGTCCTCTCGGGTGCGAAGACTTGTGTGAAGCCTTGCTATTTTGAGGCGACGAACACGCTGAGGTCGTTTCTTCAATTCCCTGAAGATAGCACAATACAGTTCATGTTTGATCCCGCATCAAGAGGAAATAATTCCTTCAGAGTCCCAGAAGACTGTCGCCAAGACTTTACCAGCTGAACGTGAAGGCTTGAACTTTTTCTTCGGAAGAGAGGTGGTGTGGTGCCACTACAAGGAATGCCGTTCTGTTTCCGGTTCGAAGTGATGAACACATGTTTCATCGCCTGTGGCGATGTTAACAAAAAAAAAGTGGCGATGAGCCTCATAAGGCGCAAAAAATTCCGTACAGATGGTCCGTACAGGTGGCGAGGAACCCAGCGAGCACACACCATTGAGTACCCCAACTGGTGCCCGCCCGGCTAGCCTCACGTTCCATGGGGGCCGAACCGCACAATAATCCTGGGTTCGGTGTGGGGCGGCGGTGAAGTGGGTGGACTACTGTGGCCTGTTGTGGGTTTGTGAACCACTGCGGGACGAAGCCTCTCTGTCGTTTCTAGGTCCCCGGTTCAATACACACACACATACACACACACCCCAACTGGTGGACGAGTGTGTCACCACCACCAACAGAGACGTCCAGTTCAGCAGCGAGGTGTTTGACTGTGATCTGTCGATCTCCTCGAATGAGAGTGTCCGTGGATTCCAACGCTGCAGGAGTCACAGTTACGTGCGGCCGGCCGGCACGCTGGAGATCGGACAGGTTTGTCCGACCTCATTGCAGTGATGACAGACGCCTCTCCGAACGACTTACCGTGCTTTTGTTCATAGCCAGGTTTCCTTAGACATTCTGCAAGCTGCTATAAATACGTGTGGTGCTCTGGTTTTCCACCAAAAGAAACTCAATGACAGCTCTCTGCTTGGAACTCACCTCCGTTACGCGCGACATTTCGAATGTTACGTATAGCGCCACTGTCCATCGGAACTTTATGAAACTATAGGGGTTGGGGCAGAAATATTCCAGCATGTTCCACAACAAATCCTCCATTTTTTAAACTTAAACTGTCTGAGAAAGTGTGTTGCTTTACTTATTGAACGTCCCTCGTATGATCATAGGTTACTGATAAACACGTCGCCAATTCCTGTAGCCGTTATTGCTAATAGATGAATCCTAATGGTGCCGCTGCTTCTTGATTTGAATTTGATTTGATTTTATCAGGGACGCAAAAACAACACTGGTCAAGCCTGCTGCTGCCCGCACCGAAACAGAGTTTATTGTGCGGTATCGTTCCGTATGTCTCTAGTAAAGCCAACCAATGCCCTTCAACAGTGCAAGGAGATCCTTTACCAGTGTTTTGATAGACACAATTTCTTCAGGTCTGGTTGATATCCTGCGTCTTTTAATCTCCAGTGCCTCGCATTCGAAGATAAAATATGATGCGATTTCCTCGCCCACACCACACCTCCTATATTTGGGGTCTTCTTCTATTATCCCCATGGTACGTAGGTGTTTGCTGAAATTCCTATGGCCTGTCAATCGTCCAACCATGAGTTTCATTTCTCTCCTGTTCAAGCCCAGTATTGAGAGACTTCTCTTACAACATGGCTTCGTCATCAATACCTGGCCTTGTTTTTGCTTTTGGTCCTTACCCCAATATTCTACATGCTGTCTCCTTGTCCAGTCTCATAGTTTTATTTTGATCATCGCCTTGGTGATTGTCAAGACAGGTTCCGGTCCAATAAATGGGTCATCGCCCCTATCCTGGCCAACCTATCGATTTGCTCATTACCACTAATCCCTGAGTGACCAGGGACCCAGAATAGGTTTACCCTATTGCTTTTCCCTAGCTCCACAAGGACTCTATGGCATTCTGCCACGATCTTTGATCTTGTTGCAGAGGCTGTCAGTGCTTTCAGGGCTGCTTGGCTGTCTGAATAAATGCAAATGCTACGACATCTGTAGCACCTCCGCAAATTCTCCTCCACGCACTCCCTGATAGCAGATATTTCTGCTTGAAACACAGTGGTCATCTTCCCTAGATAGATTGCACTCTCCAGCCTTGGCTGCATCCCATATACCCCGCCCAGACACCTTGGTCTGTTTTCGAACTGTCGGTGAACCAGAATATGTCCCTGCTTCTTTACTGAAGCAGACCTTCATTTGGCCTCACGAGGCTGATTGGATCCTGTTCCAGAGGATCTCACATCAGAAAAAAATTGACGAGGTACCGGCAATCGACCCTTGTCTTTCCATACCGAAGGAAGTGACACTAACCATTCGGCTATGGAGGCGGTTTTCTTTGTATTTTCCGCAACGATGTGATGTTCTCTAGCTCTTCGGCACTGGATTTGTGATCAGATACTACTGACTTTGTTATATAAGTTAGGGAGATCTGACTTAACTAAACGGAGTGGAAATTTTGCCCAAGTATTTCCCTACGATCACCCAACAACATGACCGCAGCATCGACAACGTAGCGCTGTTCGATGGCTTCCTGGACATAGAGTGCTATGCTTAATTTGTTCTTCCAGATATTGACTATTTCGTCTCCAAAGGTAAAGCGGTCGTCAGCCTGAGTCTTAGTGAACATCACAATGCTTGACTAGTCATGGTTCTATCGGAGCCGGTATGCTGTTGTCTTCCTTCGATCTCTGAACTGTCTTAATGCAGGCAGCTATAGCGGGACGTTCGATTTGACGTGGACTCCGAATCTCGGTAGAACTCGGCATTTTTCAGTTTAACAAATGTTGCCCAAGGGGAAAGAAGTGATAAAAATCCTAGTGCTAACTGGCGATCGAACTCGAGATCACTGGATCCCTATTCTTGTCACTCAGCCACTTTTCATTTCTTTTTAATTTTATTTTTTGGGTCTCGTTCCATCAGTCTAACCATAAATTAATCCTCACCAAAATTCTGCCTTCATAGACAGAGGCTCTCTTGCATGGCCTTCTAATGATTTTCCCAAAGATCTACTATACTGAAGATATTCTGAATAAGAAATAAAAACAATAAAAATCTTCTTTCTTAGAATGTAAAAGGTTGTTTGTATATAAAAGATAAATACCTTCATTTTTGGAGATACACCGTGGAAACGGAAAGTGTTACACCACGTAGCACCAGTCCGATAGTTATCAAACTTCCTGGAGATGTTCATCACTCAACGATAATTAAGTGATTGAAGTCTCATTCCATTTGGAACCGATCTCCGTCACCAAAATCAGACTGAGGTGGGCATTTACAGGCACGAACACACCTTGCTTTCGTTGTGGCACGGAAACAAAGTCTCTGAATGCCATCTTGAGGAATTTATTACCGGGTCTGAGACACCTGCTTGTCAGTTTATGATGACTGCTGTCTCGAGGCTGGTATGAAAGTATGAGTATACGCCTTCCCATTGCATCCCAGGCATGTTGTACTGGTGACAAACCAGAAGTCTGGGCAGGCCAGTCGCGGATCCGTACATTCCTCGAGGGAATTCTTGTGTAAACTGCAGTGTGGGGACTTGCATTAACCTACTGGAAAAAGCCTCCAGTAAAGACGTCATGAAGGATGTGACAAAAGCGTTTACCGCGATTTCCATGTACTGGCGAACATTCCGTCTCCCTTCCACAAACATCAAATCAGTTCTTTTGCTGTACCCAATATCTCCCCACACCATTAGAGAGGTATGCGTCTTGAGAAGTGCGGCTTCTCGTGATCTTTCGACACGTCGTCTACGGACACGTTGGCATTGTTACTAACCACAAACAGAAAAGAGACTTTATCGATGAACACCACAGAATACCACTCAGTGTAAAGGTTGACTCTACAGCATACAACAAGTATCTGTTGCTGTGATATGGTGTCATCGGTAAATGACACGTGACTACTTGAGATCTCGCCGGCCGGAGTGGCCGAGCGGTTCTAGGCGCTACCGCTACCGTTGCCGGTTCGAATCCTGCCTCGGGCATGGATGTGTGTGATGTCCTTAGGTTAGTTAGGTTTAAGTAGTTCTAAGTTCTAGGGGACTGATGACCTCAGAAGTTAAGTCCCATAGTGCTCAGAGCCATTTGAACCGTTTTTACTCGAGATCTCGACCCAGCTTCTAGTAATTTGTCGCAGATGGTTCATGGTGACATTCCCGCTGCAAATTCTGCCCAGAGTCAGCAATTGGCATTTAAGAGGTCGAATCACGTTAAGGTGACCACCGCATACTTTCGACGTCACTGTGCAATAATCACTCACGGCCGATAGGTGGCAGCACTAGCAGAGGGCTGTATATTAAGGGTGTCAGGAAAACGAGGGAAACGTTGTAGTCATAGTCGTAATTTGGAAACGGAGCGATTTATCTGACGCCCAAAAGGGCGTGATCATTAACTTTCGGGCCAAACGTGGAAGCATTTCCGAAACGACTGCGTTTGTAAATTGTTTGCGTGCCGCCGTGGTAGCATGGCGAAACGGCGCTATCCAAAATCTGTGCTGAGGCAACTGTGGTGTACCGTGGGCCACAGATGACAGGGGTGAACAACGGCTGCAGAAATGTGCATGGGCGAATAGACATGCAACGGTTGAGCAACTGGCTGCCCATGTGCACCCCAGTACGGCAACTGGACGTCCACTGATTGGCGACTGGTGGCCTTCTGAGATGAATTACGTTTTATGCTGCATCAGGCAGATGGTCATTGGCGTGTACGGAGTGAAACGTTTGAAAGCAAAGCGTCCGAGCCTCAGCATACCGGCTACTATTGTATTAGTAATAAGCCGATGATGTTATTAAGGGAGCGTTGTGGTCTGGGGGATGTTTTTATGGAATTACATGGGTGATCTTGCCATTCTGGAAGGCACAGGGAATTAACACAATAATGCATCTATCCTTGGGGGCACATCCACCCGTACATGAAGACTGCTTTTCCTCAGCACAATGGCATCTACCGGCAGGACAATGCAACGTGTCACACAGCTCGCAGTGTACGTGCATGGTTTGAAGAGCACCAGGAAGTGTTTACCGTACTGCCACGACCACAAACTCGCCGGATTTAAAACCAATCGAGGGTCTGTGGGACCACCTAGGTTGGGATGTTGTGCCGTGGATCCTCACCAGAAAAACCTAGCGCAGCTGTCCACGCCACTGCAGTTTGTGTGTCTCCACATCCCTGTCGGTACCGTCCAGAACCTCACTGACACTCTTCCTACACGGCCCATGCTGCAAAACTTGGTGATTCACACTTTTGGCAGGTGGTCACATTAATGTGACTGGACCGTGTATCTGTTTTTTAGAGCCAGTCGTATAATCCGATGATCTTGTAGTATTGTAGTCCTTCTGCCTGGATCTGTGACTAATCTTCTTGCCACACTGTCTGAGTCTTTCTCATCACCACTCATTTAGCTGTCCGTGCTTTACAGCCAGCTGTGTGCGCAATCTTTCAGTATGATGGTCCTGTGTCTCTCGTGCCAATGTTTCGACCATTCTCAAAGTCTGAACACCGGCGATAAGATGGGCATGCAATGCACCTCCTCAGGGCATTCTGTATTGCCGTTTCTACCTACCAAGTTACAATAATGTTAGACACACCAAATAGCCAGCACGTACTTAAATCATTCTCATTCTGAAAACAAGCTCATATAAGGACAGAAATATTGGAGTATATATTTTTTATAGCTAAGTCGAGGTGCTGATGCTCCATTTCTGTTAAGGTTGTTGTTGTTGTTGTTGTTGTTGTTGTTGCTGTCTTCAGTCCTGAGACTGGTTTGATGCAGCTCTCCATGCTACTCTATCCTGTGCATGCTTCTTCATCTCCCAGTACCTACTGCAACCTGCATCCTTTTGAATCTGCTTGGTGTATTCATCTCTTGGTCTCCCTCTACGATTTTTACCGTCCACGCTGCCCTCCAATACTAAACTGATCCCTTGATGCCTCAGAACATGTCCTACCAACCGATCCCTTCTTCTAGTCAAGTTGTGCCACAAACTCCTCTTCTCCCCAATTCTGTTAAATACCTCCTCATTAGTTATGTGATCTACCCATCTAATTTTCAGCATTCTTCTGTAGCACCACATTTCGAAAGCTTCTATTCTCTTCTTGTCTAAACAATTTACCGTCCACGTTTCACTTCCATACATGGCTGCACTCCATACAAATACTTTCAGAAAAGACTTCCTGACACTTAAATCTATACTCGATGTTGACAAATTTTTCTTCAGAAAGGCTTTCTTTGCCATTGCCAGTCTACATTTTGTATCCTCTCTATTTCGACCATCATCAGTTATTTTGCTCCCCAAATAGCAAAACACATTTACTACTTTAAGTGTCTCATTTCCTAATATAATTCCCTTGGCATCACCAGACTTAATTCGACTACATTCCATTATCATCGTTTTGCTATTGTTGGTGTTCATCTTATATCCTCCCTTCAAGACACTATCCATTCCGTTCAACTGCTCTTCCAAGTCCTTTGCTGTCTTTGACAGGATTACAATGTCATCGGCGAACCTCAACGTTTTTATTTCTTCTCCATGGACTTTAATTCCTACTCCGAATTTTTCTTTTTTTCCTTCACTGCTTGCTCAATATACAGATTGAATAACATCGAGGAGAGGCTACAACCCTGTCTGACTCCCTTCCCAACCACTGCTTCCCTTTCATGTCCCTCGACTCTAATAACTGCCACCTGGTTTCTGTAGAAATTGTAAATAGCCTTCCGCTGCCTGTATTTTACCCCTGCCACCTTCAGAATTTGAAAGAGAGTATTCCAGTCAATATTGTCAAAAGCTTTATCTAAGTCTACAAATGCTAGAAACGTAGGTTTGCCTTTCCTTAATCTAGCTTCTAAGATAAGTCGTAGGGTCACTATTGCCTCACGTGTTCCGATATTTCTTCGGAATCCAAACTGATCTTCCCCGAAGTCGGCTTCTACTAGTTTTTCCATTCGTCTGTAAAGAATTCGCGTTAGTATTTTGCAGCTGTGGCTTATTAAACTGATAGTTCGGTAATTTTCACATCTGTCAACACCCGCTTTCTTTGGGATTGGAGTTATTACATTCTTCATGAAGTCTGAGGGTATTTCACCTGTCTCATACATCTTGCTGTTAAGGTAAATTGTTTATTCTTGAGATACTACTAGAGTTGGGCATTGAAATATTGTTCCCGATCCAGTAAAGGACTGTGGCACCATAGGAGCGTGGTCGGTCGTTGTCGAACACCACCTCCAGAAGGGCCGTGGCGTGTGAGCAAACAGTGTTCCAAAATGCTACAACACCACATAATTGGAAGTTATCGGCCTGCTACAACTCGGGTGTCAGATGAAGGCGCTATGACTTTGCTGACTGGAGTGTGTCCGGTGCAGCGGCGGGCCCGACGCACTACCGGCTGCCGCCGACGCTGGGCTACAAGGGCCACGACGTGACCAAGGAGCGCGCGCCCGCCTACACGATGCGCCGCCGCTTGCCGCTGCCGCTGAGGCTGCTCGGCCCGGGGCCCAAGTACGGCCTGCGGCCCAACCTCACCCAGCACGGGCCGGGCGACCCACCGGCCTACACCATGCGAGAGAGGCTGCCTCTAGGGCGTGAGTACATTAACAGGAAACACTACAATTCCTATTCGCTTTGTCCTCCAATATAGTCATTTTCAGTAGTTTCCCACATTTTCTTTCTTCCTCTTTCGCCAAAGCTAAGCTAGCAATCCCATTTAACGCTTCCACTACCGTTGGAACGTATGTGTCCCACAATAGGTTATCAGAGACCCAATCAGAATTTACTGCACGCTATTGCTTGGGTCACAATCCAAGTCTCACGAGCGCTGTTTGCAAGTGGGGTGTACTTAGCCCTGGTGAGGTCAGTTGAGGAGCTCGTGGTCGTGCGGTAGCGTTCTCGCTTCCCACGCCCGGGTTCCCGGGTTCGATTCCCGGCGGGGTCAGGGATTTTCTCTGCCTCGTGATGACTGGGTGTTGTGTGCTGTCCTTAGGTTAGTTAGGTTTAAGTAGTTCTAAGTTCTAGGGGACTGATGACCATAGATGTTAAGTCCCATAGTGCTCAGAGCCATTTGAACCATTTGAACCAGTTGAGGAGCTACTTGATTGAGAAGTAGCGACTTCAATGATGAAAACTGACAGTGACTGGGAGAGCTTTGTCCTGACCACGTGCCCCTCCATATCTGCATTCATTGACCCCTATCGGCTGTGGATGACCCGGCGCCGGCCGAAGTGGCCGTGCGGTTAAAGGCGCTGCAGTCTGGAACCGCAAGACCGCTACGGTCGCAGGTTCGAATCCTGCCTCGGGCATGGATGTTTGTGATGTCTTTAGGTTAGTTAGGTTTAACTAGTTCTAAGTTCTAGGGGACTAATGACCTCAGCAGTTGAGTCCCATAGTGCTCAGAGCCATTTGAACCATTTGATGACCCGGCGGTCGGTCGGTACTGTTAGGCCTTCCGAGGCCTGTCTGGCGGAGTATTGATATGCACGAGGGGCGTTCATTAAGTAATGCAACACTTTTTTTTCTGGAAAAAGTTCCGTTTTGTTCAAGATTCCAGTACACCACTTTATTCTCCACTGTTTTGGCTATAAAACCCTATTTATAAACATAATCTCCGTTCAATGCGGCGGCCTTACATCTTACTGGGAGGGCCCGTACGTCCGCATGGTACCACTCTACTGGTTGACGTCGGAGCCAACGTCTTGTTGCATCAGTAACCTCCCAATCATCCACGTACTGCTTTCTGTGGAGTGCATCCTTCACTGGGCCAAACGGCTGGAAGTCGGAATGAGCGAGATCCGGGCTGCACGGTGGATGAGAAATAACAGTCCAATGAAGCTTTGTGACCTCCTCTGGCGCACGAGCACTTGTGTGAGGCTTTGCGTTATCGTGGAGGAGAAGAAGTTCCTTTCCATTTTTGCGGTGGCGAACGCGCTTAAGTCGTTTCTTCAATTCTTTGACAGTTATTTATTTATTTACTTACTACACTACTGGCTATTAAAATTGCTACACCACGAAGATGACGTGCTACAGACGCGAAATTTAACCGACAGGAAGAAGATGCTGTGATATGCAAATGATTAGCTTTTCAGAGCATTCAAACAAGGTTGGCGCCGGTGGCGACACCTACAACGTGCTGACATGAGGAAAGTTTCCAACCGATTTCTCATACACAAACAGCAGTTGACCGGCGTTGCCTGGTGAAACGTTGTTGTGATGCCTCGCGTAAGGAGGAGAAGTGCTTACCATCACGTTTCCGACTCTGATAAAGGTTGGATTGTTGCCTATCGCGATAGCGGTTTATCGTATCGCGACATTGCTGCTCGCGTTGGTCGAGATCGAATGACTGTTAGCAGAATATGGAATCGGTGGGTTCAGGAGGGTAATGCGGAACGCCGTGCTGGATCCCAACGGCCTCGTATCACTAGCAGTCGAGATGACAGGCATCTTATCCGCATGGCTGTAACGGATCGTGCAGCCACGTCTCGATTCCTGAGTCAACAGATGGGGACGTTTGCAAGATAACAACCATCTGCACGAACACTTCGACGACGTTTGCAGCAGCACGGACTATCAGCTCGGAGACCATGGCTACGGTTACCCTTGACGCTGCATCACAGACAGGAGCGCCTGCTGTGGTGTACTCAACGACGAACCTGGGTGCATGAATGGCAAAACGTCATTTTTTCGGATGAATCCAGATTCTGTTTACAGCATCATGATGGTCGCATCCGTGTTTGGCGACCGCCGTGAACGCACATTGGAAGCGTGTATTCGTCATCGCCATACTGGCGTATCACCCGGCGTGATGGTATGGGGTGCCATTGGTTACACGTCTCGGTCACCTCTTGTTCGCATTGACGGCACTTTGAAAAGTGGACGTTACATTTGAGATGTGTTACGACCCATGGCTCTACCCTTCATTCGATCCCTGCGAAACCCTACATTTCAGCAGGATAATGCACGACCGAATGTTGCAGGTCCTGTACGGGCCTTTCTGGATACAGAAAATGTTCGACTGCTGCCCTGGTCAGTACATTCTCCAGATCTCTCACCAACTGAAAACGTCTGGTCAATGGTGGCCGAGCAACTGGCTCGTCACAATACGCCAGTCACTACTCTTGATGAAATGTGGTATCGTGTTGAAGCTGCATGGGCAGCTGTATCTGTACAAGCCATCCAAGCTCTGTTTGACTCAATGCCCAGGCATATCAAGGCCGTTATCACGGCCAGAGGTGGTTGTTCTGGGTACTGATTTCTCAGGATCTATACACCCAAATTGCGTGAAAATGTAATCACATGTCAGTTCTAGTATGATATATTTGTCCAATGAATACCCGTTTATCATCTACATTTCTTCTTGGTGTAGCAATTTTAATGGCCAGTAGTGTACTTTCTTTTAGTCTGAGAGTCCTGGGAGTAGCACAATACGCTTCAGTGTTGATCGTTGCTCTACGAGGCAGTCCGTCCCCGGTAGCTGAGTCGCCAGCGCGACAGAATCTCAGCCCTAAGGGCCTGGGTTCGATTCCCGGCTGGGTTGGAGATTTTCTACGCTCACGGACTGGGTGTTGCGTTGTTCTAATCATCATCATTTCAACCCCATCGACGCGCAAGACGCCGTAGTGGCGTCAAATCTAAAGACTTGCATTCGGCGAACGGTCTACCCGATGGGGAGGCCCTAGTCTCACGA
The DNA here is from genome assembly GCF_023898315.1 of Schistocerca nitens. NCBI lineage: Eukaryota > Metazoa > Arthropoda > Insecta > Orthoptera > Acrididae > Schistocerca > Schistocerca nitens. The sequence goes on along the minus strand of NC_064618.1, from coordinate 616,877,926 downwards.
CGCTTTTAACACGAGAGAGAACATCAAACAGAATACCCTCATCAGAGTCCCAGAAGAACGTCACCGTGACTTTACCGGCAAAGGTTGCAGCTATGAACTTTTTCATCAGAAGAGAGGTGGTGCGGCGTCACTCTACGGACTACCGTTTTGTTGCTGGTTCAAAGTGATGAACCCAGGTTTCATTCCCTGTAACGATGTTAACAAAAATAAACCTCGTAACGCGCCAACAATTCCGCCCAGATGGTCCTTCGTTGCTCTTTACGGTCTTCTGCTGGGCAGCGAGGAATCCAGCGGACATACACTTTTAGTAGCTTAAGTGGTGGACGAGTGTTTCAGCAGTACGAATGGAGACGTCCGACTGACCAGCTAGGTATCTGACTGTGATCCGTCGATCACTTCGAATGAGTGTGCCCACACATACCAACAGAGCAGGAGTCACAGATGTGTGCGGCCACTCGGCGTGCCAGAGATTGGCCACATTCGCGCAACCTAGTTGCCATGATGACGAACGCCTTGCCGAATGACTCGCCGTGGTTTTGTTCACTGCCAAGTCTCAGTAGGCATTCTGAAAGCGCCTATTAATATCTGCGGTGCTCTGGTTTTCCGCCAAAAGAAACTCGAAGAAAGTTCTCTGCTTGGAGCGCACCTCTGTTACAGTCACCGTTTTGAAGACTATGTATAGCGCCGCCACCTACTGGAATTTTATGAAACTGTAGGACTTGAAGCGAAAACTATGTCCTGCAACGAATCACACGTTTTTTCAACCGAAATCGGCCGAGAAAAGAAAGTGTGTGTTGCATTACTTGTTGGACATCCCTCTTATCAGTCACCCGTTGATAATGGTATGCAAAATTCTTATAACTATAGCTTGCACCTGTCGTCTGTGCTGTCTTCAAGATTCTTTCTTAATGCTTTGCTCCGCTCCGTTTTGTAGTATGAAATTGTTTCACGCCTTCGTATAGGCAATGCAATTCACAAATTTGAAAAGTAGGTTGCTGTAACGATTTCCGGGACAATTTATGTCTATAAGCTGCACGAAAACATTGACTTTTCCATGTTACAAACAGTGCCTGTATTGAGAACTTGTACTGTGAGTTAAAAATGTGGAGAGATTCTCTATCTACTGGTGTGTGCCTGTTTTTTGTTGCTCTTGTCGTTTTGGTGGAGTCATCTTCTGACACCCCAGAGGTACTTACGAATACCCCTTCCCATGCTGCAAAATGCGTAGGGAGAAATATTTTTTCCTTATTGTTACTTCTGACTTTGACATTAGTTAAAATAACCACACATTAATGTCTTCCATACCGAAAAAAATTGATAGTGAAAGAATCAAGCCTGTAAGTCAGATTTACACTTTCATCTGCTCACGTTTTTGTCGTCTCTCTTCTGCTGACCATTTTCTTCCCTATCTTTTTGGAACTGTTCTTTCTGTGTTGGAAACTATCCCAAATCATAACTTTGAACCTATGTTTTATTCTATCTTCAATTTCTTGCTAGTTTGTTATAGGTCTCCATGCGCTTCCTAAGCCAATTCGCCTTCTAATTTTTCAAAATACTGTACATTTTTTTTCGTCAGTCTGCTAGGATTCATTCCATGGATGTTACCATACAATAATAGTCTTATTTTCCTAATTTCATCTGTAATTTTTTCTACGTTTTACACACTTCTGTTACTTCTTGATTGAAATATTTCTATTATTCTCCTATTTTCTAACATCTTTCTCCTAAGCTTTCTTTCCGTTTTGGAGATATCATTATCTTCTTTTACTAATCCTGATTTTAGTGTCTCTGCTGCATATGTGTTTTTTAGGCCGAATTACTATCGTAAATGATAAATTTATGCATTTATAGAGAACTATTTTTCATTGTAAACATCCTTTGTTCAGTTAAATGCTAAGTCCATCTTTCATAATTTTCCTCTGGTAACTTCTTTCCCACATCCATTTTCCTCGATAACTTTTCGTAATAGTTAAATTTGTCTGTCTTTCGGATATTTACATAATTTGCGATTAATTTTGATGGCGTAGCCTTCTTGCTCGTCGTTGCCTCTGTTTTTAAATTTATATCTGTTTTTGTGCTACTTATACTCTATCTGCCAGACTTTCTAAATCAGTTATAAATGGTAAACAGTCAGTTTTGAGATTATACTTTCCCAGCCAGTTTGTATTTAATTTTTGATATTATATTCTGCCAATATTTTCCTTCATTCTCCGATCATTTCCTTAAGTACACAGATAAAAAATATTGGAGGAAGTCCATCACCGTGTCTTAATTTCAAATCGCGCTGAAGTTTCTCTCACGAATTTTGCTTTACATTTTATATTTGCTAGTGTTTCTTTTAAGAGCTCCTTTGCTATCGTATCTATTACAGATTCTTTTAGAGTACTGAAAAAAGACAGCCTGTCTATTTTCTTTTTTGTTATTTCATTCCCTCAGAAGATGGTGGGCTGGCAATGGAACTCCTACAAGTTTCTCAAATACAACGGGATTGAAAATAATATAGTAAACGATCTAAAACATACACGATACAAATGTAATGGGTGATGTTGATGTGATAATTATTGTTATAGTAGGTGAGTGTTGTTGGGTCAATGTAGGCTGCTTGGAGCTTTTATACGTGGACTGGAGATTGATGTTTTGGGTGTTGATGACTAATTCCGAGTAGATGGATGAATGCAGTGGGATCAAATGTAAGAAACTGCAGGTAGGATATGGGGGAGGGGGGGGGGGCATCTGGTGTAAGGAGTTGGAGTAGGTTTATTCAGAGGGTTGGGAAAATGGGACAAGGTCTGGTTGTGCTTGTGAGGGGAATTTAGCGCAGTTGGGCTGAAGACTTGAGTGGGTTCAAACGAGGGTATCTAAAGGTGGAGGTGTGGTAGGGTGGGGTGGGGGGGGGGAAGGGGAAGTGAAAAGCAAGTGGTTGTGGGAGTATGTGGCGTTGTAATGTAGGTGAAATGTGGAATAGGCAACCAATATGATCTGATAAAGTTTATAGCGTCGCTCAAAAGGTTGGATATTTTGGAGGATATTTGTGACAAAACGGCTTATATCTTCTATGTGTTTGCGTGTGGTGGCGGGGGGAGGAGGGGGAATGTAGGGACTCCTTAAGATAGAATGAAGAGTTTATGAGGCTGATGAGGCCAATCCTTTTATGTTTTTTGGAAGGGGGATTTTGCCTTTCGCAGTAGGAATAGGTCGGTGGGGATGAATTGGAGATGTTTACATTTCGGTGAGTACTACAAGATAAGGCGTTCTTTACCTTCTTTAACTATGTGATTGGATTTTTAATGGAGGCAGGTTGTTACATTTTTGCAGTCTTTGGTTTGATCGCCACAGTGGATAAGGTAGTTTTGACAATGGTTGGCTTGAGCCTGGAATAAGAATGGTACTATGTGGTGCCTACGACGGTAAACGAAGGGCACGTGGGTAATAAGGTAGCCAGTGTACAATGTGTATTCGTTTTGTATGTTGAACGCAGAAGACATACTTAATAGTGCAGTTCATATTTGGTGAGAGCACCAAATCTACCTCTCACGTCACTCGTTGCAAAGGTGCAGAGGAACTGTCCAACAATCACAAACAGAAATTATCCCCCTTCTCTGATTTCTCGGAGCACGTATTTCATTTCTGTGAGATTTCATCAGGAATAAACTTTAGGTTCTTCCATAATCAGCCAGCTTGAGCGGAAAGGTGCTTCGTCACATTAATTGAAAACGTCACATCACATATGCCTGAGTGTCTTTGTGTGAACGCGACTACTGCCTAGGCGTGTGTTGCCTTACACATGGATCTCATGAAGAGTACACCTAAAGCCGATGAAAGAGCTCCAAGGTTACCTCCTCAGTACGTTGTTTCTAAGGCAGAGAACGAGATGAAAGCCACTCGTATAGGCGCTGAAATCTCGTTGGTTTCTATGAATATAGTCCAGTGCCAACCACATTTGCAGATTGGTTTACAGAGCTTTTTGAAGGAATCATGGTTATGTTTAGCTCTGACGGATAAAAAGCATTACCGTGGCTTTTTTGCTCCTTTGCTCAGACGGTACGCTGCCAGCTAAAATTCATCCAAAGCAGGTGAAGATTTATGTTTACCTAAGCATTCAACAGTTCAGAAATAAGCGACTGATCTCAAACCTGGGCAAACGTCTCTTGAACACAGTTTACATGAAGGAAGATCAGATAAAACATCGACGAAGTATGCAAAATGATGCTGAACGACTGAAAGATAAATGACTACCTGACGCCGTACACTTGTCAAAAGAAATGGGGCAGCACGTTGTACATGAAGAATTAGCTATGAAAAGGCTTTGTGCAATGTAAGTGTCGCAATTGTTTGATCCCGGCAAAAATAAAAATAAAAAAGAATTTATCGGTAAGGTTAGGATCATTTTGAAGAGGATTCAACTGATTCTGTGCGTCTATTTGTTACCACTGATGAGACGTGAGCTGATACTTCTTCCTGTTAATGAAAAGCAACGAAAGCGATGGGAAAGTTGGTAGTCGTACACCAAAAAGAGTGAAGTCGATTTCATTTGCATTTCTTCAGTTTTATGGGATGCAAATCAGACTTTTCTTACTGATTATTTTGCAAAGGGTAAAACCAGAACTGGCTAATACCACACAATTCTCTTGGAGTTCTGAATGAAGAAATTGCGTGACAACTGTTCTCTTATGCAAAGAAAAAAATCAACTTTGATCACTAAAATTCACCTGCTCGTGAAGGTTCTCTCTAACTGCCTAAAATCGCAGAGAGAAATAAACTGCCGATATAAATCCGTGTCCGAAATCGTCATTCACCAAGGCAACAGAGCACTGCATTCATAGGAGACAAGGCATTTTCTATGCTGCAGCTAGCTCCATCTTCTCCACTGGAGATTGTGGCAAACAGTCGCAATGACTGAATAACAGACAACATTGCGAGACGATGAGACTACGAGTCATCGCCGTACAAAGTCACGTTTGCTGTCAGAGGAGTGGCCTAGTGGCGGGCTCCAGCACCTATAACTTCGATGCTCTGTAGCCTCCTATCCTCAATTTGCTCCTCAAGACACCATCCAGAACCCCTCTAAGTTTGTCGCAATGTTTCTGGGAAGCACTGTATATTTCCTGCTTCGCTTCAATTTCGCACTGCTGCTCTTTCGTGTCGCCGTAAAATTATGCTTGCTGCCACAAATTTTATAAACGATATATTTCAGTCTTATCTCGCTCACTATTGTATACCTTCTACAATACTCGAACCCATGATTGTCACCATGAAAGAACAAAATAGTCTCACCCAAATCGTGATATCGTAGGCCGTGGCTTTATTCAATCTCGGTAATGCTCTATCGTGGCTCATCGAGGCAAAACATGCCTGGCTGTGTTGAACCTGGCCGTAGTGCTAGAATTTCATATGTGTTAAAGTTTTCTGAAGTCGAGATGTATGGTCAAGTTCGTGAATTAGTTTGGAATCAACTTAGTTCGTTAAATTTTTCTCCAGAGTGCGTACTAGCAAAAACAGGAATTTGTGAACGTCAGACACGCAGTCCAGTCACATTAATATGACCACCACCTGTGTTCGACGTAAACGTGCAATTGCTGTTCGGCGACGGCATGTGGCAACCGTAGCAGTGGAAGATATATAAAGCGCGTTGTCGCATTGAGGAAACGTCCAAAAGGGCATGATCATAGGGTGCCGGACCAAGGATGGAAGCACTTACGAAAATGTGTGTTTGTGTGACTTCCTAAGGGACCAAACTGCTGAGGTCATCGGTCCCTTGACTTACACACTACTTAAACTGGCTTATGCGAAGAACGACACAAACACCCGTGCCTGAGGGAGGACTCAAACCTCCGGCGGGAGAGGGCGCACAATCCGTCACATGGCGCCTCAAACCACGCGGTCACTCCGCGCAGCCAGCACTTACTAAGTTTGTAAACTGTTCGCGTGTCGCCGTGGTTGAAGTGTACCGTGCAGAGCAAAATGGAGCTATCCAAAACTGGCGCCGAGGGAAGTATGGTGCTCCATGGCCACACATGACAGGGATTCAAATGGTTCAGATGGCTCTGAGCACTAACGGACTTAACATCTGAGGTCATCAGTCCCCTAGACTTAGAACTACTAACTAACCTAAGGACATCACACACATCCATGCCCGAGACAGGATTCGAACCTGCAACGGTAGCGGTAACGCGGTTCCAGACTGAAGCTCCTAGAACCGCTCGGCCACACGTGGCCGGCATGACAGGGGTGAACGACGGCTGCGGAGATGTGTAAGATCGAATAGATGTGCAATTGTTCAGCAGCTAACCACCCAGACGAATGAAAGGGCTACCAATAGTGTTTCCTCAACGACTGTTCAGCGAACGTTGCCGCGTATGGGCGTCCGTCACAGGCGCCTGGCTCATACGTCCATGTTGACTGCTGTTCGTTGCTGATGAAGGCTGGAATTTGCACGCCATTACCGCAACTAGACGTCCACTGAGTGCCCGCAGGCGGCATTTCCAGATAAATCACGTTTTATTCTGTATTGGACTGAAAGCAGATACCCTATAGTAATCACTGGAAGGGTTCAGGTTGGAGGGGGAGGGGGGGACGTCATCGTCTTGGGAAGGTTCTCGTGGCATTCCCTGGGTGATCTCGTGATTCTGGGAGGCGCAATGGATCAACACAAGTATGCATCTATCCTCGGGGACAATGTCCACCCCTACATGCATTTTGTTTTCCCTCATCCCGATGGCATCTACCAGCAGGACAATGCAACATGTCATACACAGTGTATATTCATGGTTTGAGGAGCACAGCATCAGTTCATCGTACTCTATTGGTCACCAAACTCCCCGAATTATAACCCAATCGAGAATTTGCGTGACCACCTCGATCGGGCTGTTCGCGCCATAGGTCTGCAACCAAGAAATCTAACACAACCCGCCGCGGCACTTGAGTCAGCATGACTCAACGTCCGTGTTCGTACCTTCCAGAACCTCATTGACTCTCTTTCTGGACGTCTCTCAGTGATCTGTGCTGGAAAAGGTGGTCATTCAGGCTTTTGACAGGTGGCCATTTTAATGTGACTGGACAGTGTATAAATTTGGGTGACAGGAAATCTTGTCCGATTGTATTTGTCTGGAGAGTAGCCTCGTACAGATGCGAAACGTGGACATTAATCAGTTCATAAACATTTAGATGCGTTAGAAACGTGGAGCTACAGAAGCCTGCTGAAGATTAGATGGGTTAGTAGAGTGCCTAATGATGAGGTACAAAATGAATTTAGTCTAAAAGAGAAATTTGTGGCGGAAAAAAAGGGACTGTTTGCCAGAACACATCACGAGGCATCAAGGGATTGTTAATAATGTAAGAGAGAGAGAGAGAGAGAGAGAGAGAGAGAGAGAGAGAGCGTGCGTGTTTTTGAGCGGTACAAGCGGCAATTTTAGAGCGAGACCAAGTCTTGAACACAATGAGACAGAAATGGACGTAGGTTGCAGTGAGCGTTGCTTAGGACAGATTAGCACGACGAGGTGCATGAAACCATTCTCCGAACTGAAGAAGATAGCAACAAGAACTCAGGTGAAGAGCGATACTTGAGTGTTGCTCATCAGTGAGGGATCCGTACCAGGTCGGGTTGACAGAAGAGATAGAGAAGATCCAAAGAAGAGCGGCGCGTTTCGTCACAGGGTTATTTGGTAAGCGTGATAGCGTTACGGAGATGTTTAGCAAACTCAAGTGGCAGACTCTGCAAGAGAGGCGCACTGCATCGCGGTGTAGCTCGCTGTCCAGGTTTCGATAGGGTGCGTTTCTGGATGAGGTATCGAACATATTGCTTCCCCATACGGAGGCTTTCCGGCAGTCGTTCTTCCCGCGAACCATACGCGACTGGAACAGGAAAGGGAGGTAATGAAAGTGGCACGTAAAGTGCCCTCCGCCACACACCGTTGGGTGGCTTTCGGAGTATAAATGTAGATGTAGAATTTGCACGCCATTACCGCAACTGAACGTCCACTGAGTGCCAGCAGGCGGAATTTCCAGATGAATCACGTTTTATGCTGTATCGGACTGAAAGCAAATACCCTCCAACAATCATCGGAAGCGTTCAGGTTGGAGGAGGGGGCGTCACAGTCAGGGGAATGTTCTCGTGGCATTCCATGGGTGATCTCGTCATTCTGGAAGGAGCAATGGATCAAGACAAGTAAGCATCTATCCTCGGGGACAATGTCCACCCCTACATGCAGTTTATTTTCCCTCAGCTCGATGGCATCTACCAGCAGGGCTATGCAACATGTCACACACAGTGTATATGCATGGTCTGAGGAGCACAGCATCAGTTCATCGTACTCTCTTGGCCACCAGACTCCCCGATTATATCCCAGTCGAGAATCTGTGTGACCACCTCGATCGGGCTGTTCGCGCCATAGGTCTGCAACCAAAAAATCCAGCGCAACCCGCCGCGGCACTCGAGTCGGCATGGCTCAACGTCCATGTTCGTACCTTCCAGAACCTCATTGACTCTCTTCCTGCACGTCTCGTAGTGATCTGTGCTGGAAAAGGTGGTTATTCAGGCTTTTGGCAGGTGGCCATTTTAATGTGACTGAACAGTGCATAAATTTGGGTGTCAGGAAATGTTGTCCTATTGTATTTGTCTGGAGTGTAGCCTCGTACAGATGCGAAACGTGGACAGTAATCAGTTCAGAAAAATTTAGATGCGTTAGAAATGTGGTGCTACAGAAGACTGCTGAAGATTAGATGGGTTAGTAGAGTGCCTAATGATGAGGTACAAAATGAAGTTAGTCTAAAAGAGAAATTTGTGGCGGAAAAAAAGGGACTGTTTGCCAGGACACATCACGAGGCATCAAGGGATTGTTAATATGGTAAGAGAGAGAGAGAGAGAGAGAGAGAGAGAGAGAGAGAGAGAGAGAGCGTGTTTTTGAGCGGTACAAGGGTCAATTGTACAGCGAGACCAAGTCTTGAAAACAATAAGGAGACAGAAATGGACGTAGGTTTCAGTGAGCGTTTCATAGGATAGATTAGCACGGCGAGGTGCATGAAACCATTTTTCGAACTGAAGAACACAACTACATGTACATGTACATCTACATACATACTCCGCAATCCACCATACGGTGCGTGGCGGAGGGTACCTCGTACCACAACTAGCATCTTCTCTCCCTGTTCCACTCCTAAACAGAACGAGGGAAAAATGACTGCCTATATGCCTGTGTACGAGCCCTAATCTCTCTTATCTTATCTTTGTGGTCTTTCCGCGAAATATAAGTTGGCGGCAGTAAAATTTGTACTGCAATCAGCCTCAAATGCTGGTTCTCTAAATTTCCTCAGTAGCGATTCCCGAAAAGAACGCCTCCTTTCCTCTAGAGACTCCCAACCGAGTTCCTGAAGCATTTCCGTAACACTCGCGTGATGATCAAACCTACCACTAACAAATCTAGCAGCCCGCCTCTGAATTGCTTCTATGTCGTCCCTCAATCCGACCTGATAGGGATCCCAAACGCTCGAGCAATACTCAAAAATAGGTCGTATTAGTGTTTTATAAGCGGTCTCCTTTACAGATGAACCACATCTTCCCAAAATTCAACCAATGAACCGAAGACGACTATCCGCCTTCCCCACAACTGCCATTACATGCTTGTCCCACTTCATATCGCTCTGCAATGTTACGCCCAAATAGTAAATCGACGTGACTGTGTCAAGCGCTACACTACTAATGGAGTATTCAAACATTACAGGATTCTTTTTCCTATTCATCTGCATTAATTTAGATTTACATAACAACAAGAACTCTAGTGAAGAACGAGAATGTGTCACTGCCAGCCCTTGACGAGCGAGGGTATGAAATAACAGTAAAGTAAGTAAATAGCGGTCTGATGGCGCGATGTTGGCCGGTGTAAGGCTAGGCGCAAATTGAGACGCGTATAGCGCGTGTGGCGCGACGCAGCGCAGCACGTGTTTTTGTAACATCACAGGTTCAAATGGGACCGCGCAAATTGCGACGCGACGCGACTGGGACGCGACACGCGCCTGCGCCAGGTCGCGCGGCGTTGTGGTTGAGGCACAGTTTCTCGCGCCGCGCGTAACGCTTGCCTCGCTAGCACCGTGGGAAATTTGACGCGGGGAGCGGAAACGTAGCACGGCCATATGCTTACATCGGAACGGCGCATATGAGCAGTGGTAATATTGCCCATACGATAAATTTTGCCTTACTGTGTACTGAATTTTATTGCCTTTTGGTAGTGTTTCGTTTTTCACCATTTAAACGCTCCAGCTTTCTTCGTTAGCACGTTGTACTTTTCTGTTATTTATATCTGCACAATTTTGTTTTGTTTTTCTTCTGTCAAGAAAAATGTATATTTCAGTAACTGATGAGCCATTGGCCGCTGGAATTGCACCATATGCCTCCGCGATGTTTTCAGATCGCAAGAAGGGACAGAGGGTTGAATAAGGAAGTAAAGAATATTATAAAATCATGTGATTAAGAATCAAGGCAGGGAAGTAAGGCAAGGTTATATTCTCGCTGCCTAGTAAACTAGCGTATCTGTACGATCTGTTACAAAAATTTAGAAAGGGATAATCTCCACAGGCGTGATCTCTTTGTGCTTGTGGTAAAAAGAGTCCAAGATCTGAAGTATAGAAGTTTCACTGTGATTACTCTGATATGGATGTAATAATGTAATACGACACACTGTACTACATGCATGTGAACAACATATTTCCACTGCAAGCTAGAAACAGTCGAAAAGCAGTCACAAATAACAATGTTTTAATTGGTTCATCTTGATGAGAAAAAGCATTTCAATTGTTGCATGGACATTATCAGCATTAATAAACTAATTATACAACAAAAGGCTACGCAAATGAAGAAAATGGTCGGTATTATTACGAAAGTAGGAATATCCTAAAAGAGTGTTATGATTAGATATATTTAATTTGTTGAAATGTGCTGCTGACAAAGGCAGATCTACTTTCATGGCAATGTTTTTCGAACTCCATCTCACAAGGCACACATGGCTAACTTGTGCATTCCTGTCGGGCGCATTATCCTTCGCTGCTGACAATACACTGACCATTGTGTTGTGCGACAGACCAATTGTTTATTTTTCTCAATAACAACTATTTTATTCGCGATCACGCATTGTCAGTTTGGCAATCCCTAGGTGAGTAAACAGTATCTGGCATGTGCCTATTATTCCGCTTGAAGGAACGCTCGTCATTATTTTAATACTGCTCAGATCAAGAGAAGGAATAAAATCCTTTGGTAAATTTCCATTCCAGTCGCTCAGTGTTAAAAATACGATGGGTTACGGGGATTCCACCAAAATTCCAACACAATTGCCAATCTGTTTTTGTGTGAGTTGTTAACCTTTCCTCATTCCAAGAAGCATCACCATTTATGAGTAAAGGCCACATTTCTCTTGGTGACTGGTTTAATTGTACTTCCTTTGTCACAATGTAATTTGCCCAACTCATCTCACTGCAGCTATTGAGACAGAATTCCGAAACGGAGGGCCTCATTAAGCAAGTAACTGGCAATCACAGAGTTCAATAGCTTACGAAAAACCTCATAGTATCGGTTTGCAGTAACATAAAAGAAGAAATTTCATGTTTATTTTCGTACTAGGAAGCTCTTGTTTCGCTAGCTGTCAATAACTCTTAAAAAATTACAGTCACTGGAGTGAAATAAAAAAAGAAGTATAACTAGTGATATATCGCCATAGATAAGAAAGTTCCGTGTGTTTAATAATTGGCAAAACACTCTCCTCCTTCTGTGCTATCATTCGCCACACTTTCGTTCGATGTCTCGAGCGGTTTAGGAGATACGAGAGATGTTGCGAGTATTTCATTCTCGCGGGCGTGAGATCGGAAGTGAGCGCGCTACATGGGATCCATTTTCTCGAGATCGGAGGCAGATAGAGATCTCCTCCAAAGTCTAAACAAAAATTCAGCATGTTAGCTAAATTTCATACCCAGCAACATATGGTGTAATACGCACCAAACGCAAAATCATAGAGACCCCTAATTTTCGTTGCAAACTTTTTGAGTTTTGCGTAGTGTCTTACTAAAATGTGTATATCACAATAAGAATGGTCATTAGCGAGGTGATCAGTACTTCGTCACGAAGCTGACATATAACGCTACAAGTAAGGCAAAAATCATATATTTTCAGTGAATAGTTTCTGTAAAATCGTTTGAGAAAGATAAGAGGTTGCGCGCGCTTCGATTCTGTTAGCGCAGAGCGTCGCCAGTCGGCGCGTGCGAAGTATGGTGTACGCGTCACAATATGCGCTGGACCTGCGCGACCCGTGCAGCACGTGCGTGTCGCGCTGTCATGTAACACGTGCTATACGCTTCTCAATTTGCGCCTAGCCTAATGCGTGCGCTGTAGAGCGGTGAGTCTTGGGGTGAGATGTGACGTGAGGACGGCCGGCCGGAGTGGCCGAGCGGTTCTAGGCACTACAGTCTGGAACCGCGCGACCGCTACGGTCGCAGGTACGAATCCTGCCTCGGGCATGGACATGTGTGATGTCCTTAGGTTAGTTAGGGTTTAAGTAGATCTAAGTTCTAGGGGACTTACGACCTCAGCTGTTGAGTCCCATAGTGCTCAGAGCCATCTGAACCATTGTTTTGACGTGAGGACGACGGGCCGGCAGTGAAGCTGGACGTGCCGGGCCCCGGCAGCTACCAGCCGGAGAAGTGCACGGACGCGTCGCGGCCGCGCGCGCCCGTCTTCAGCATGGGGTCGCGCACGATGGCGCGCCTGCTGGACCACCTGCCGGGGCCCGCCGCCTACAGACCTCCCGCCACCGTAGGCCGACGCGTCTCCGACAAGCCCGCCGCGCCCTCTTACACCATGTGAGTGCGGACCACTACTGCGCTATAGCGATGGCGGTATTCAGCCGAATTACTGAAATAACACTTCTACTGAGTCGCGCTGTGCAGTTACGCGATTTCTAGCATTGATGACGTGTTGCTCTTCAATACTTTATTACACCAACACCACTTGTGGCGCGGCACGTTACTTTTTTTACCGCCCTGCCAGTGTCCAGCAATGTTCATTTGTCTAGCTGAAAGCTGTAGTAGAAAATACTAGACCAGTACTGTCTATTCCAGGTCGCAACATACATAGAATTGTCCAGTAAACGGGATGTGGCTAGCTACTGAAATAAAAGTTTTAACTTGGCAATGTAAATTTTCAGGTGTATTTTTACGATAAAGATCACAGTTAATACTGCCAAGTCCGTACTAAGTGGCAACACAATGTAAAGTTCACACGCACACCACAATCAGACACGTTGCCAGTTTATGGTATTTACACCCGTTACCGAAGTTAATTGAGTTCAAATAGAGCTCAAATGTTGTGCATTCTGCTCTACACGTAATACCTGTTCCAGCCTTACATCGCACAACACGCCACGCGGTTTTAACTAACAGTCAAAATCAATAATTTTGATATTCTGTCCGAAATTATACACGACTTCCACTATACCGTTCACTTAAATACACTTTGTACTACTTCGCGAACTCGTAATTAGCCTTTTTCCGCGATTTTACAGTACTTTCGTCGGAGCTGCTTTCAATGAGATGTTAGTAGTTCGCACCCTCAGCCCCGACCCCCCTAGATCACACCAAAGGCTTTCTTCCCAGTATAAATTGGCGCGAGCCTGCATTTTTCTGATTGGCTGATATCACAAACAGCAAATCAGGTTGCAGTAGTATCCCGCGCTAACCCGCACTTTACTTCAATGACCAATCATAGTAAAACATTTCTTTCTATGGCAATTGCTAAATAAATAAATTTAGAAAAGTATCAAATATAAAATTACTCCTTCTGAAATTACCGATTAATTTGTGTTCTACTCACGATTTATTAGTACCATAAACTCACTGCACATTTAATTATAGTAAATCCCCTGTATAGTTTAACTGGTACTTTGTGAATAAACAAAACAATTTTCATTTACTTCTTCTTCACTCATACAATACTCACACTGCTAATTACTACACATATAAAATAATTATAATTATGCAAATACATTAAACATTAATCAAACATAACTTTACAACTTTGTTTTGACTACGACTGCTAGCACTGTCCGTCAACTGCTGACCTCTACCGCCTACTAGTACAACTACATGCGGCTCTATAACTCATGTCCATGTCAGCTGGTGACATCTGTCGATGACTCATGCCTGTAACGATATCGTCCTAACAAGTGACAGGAGCGATGCGAAGGCGCTACGCCTCACTCTATTTCATTTCCACAATGTCCACAGCTTGTTACGTTATACACTGTTGCTCAAAAATTAAGGATAATGCTGATACATGGTGAAACAACGCTCTGGTGGGCGGTTTGCGGGTTTAAATCGCCCCGGGGTATGACTATGCGGTGCATTTGACCTGCGGTCGTCGCACGGTGGCGCTGGCAGCAGTCCACATACGCAGAGGTGTGTAGGCATGTCAGAGTACGGTGGAGCGAGTAAGTGTGCAAATGTTTTCAGTCGTGCTAATGGTGACTGTGTGTTGAAAATGGCTCAAAGAACACATATCGATAACGTTATGAGGGGTAGAATACTAGGGCGACTGGAGGTTGGTCAAACACAGCAGGTCGTAGCACTGGCCCTCCGTATGCCACAAGGTGTGATCTCAAGATTATGGCAACGATTCCAGCAGGCAGGAAACGTGTCCAGGCGCGACGTCCACAGCGTACAACACCACAAGAAGACCGATAACTCGCCATCAGTGCCCGCAGACGGCTACGGAGTACTGCGGGTAGCCTTGCTCGGGACCTTACCGCAGCCACAGGAACAGTTGTCTCCAGAAACACAGTCTACAGACGACTGAACAGACACGGTTTATTCGCCCAGAGACCTGCAACGTGCATTCCACTGACCCCCGGTCACAGGAGAGCCTCTAAAGTCTGGTGTCAAGACCACAGTACATGGTCATTGAAACAGTGGTCCCAGATTATGTTCATGGACGAGTCCAGGTATAGTTTGAACAGTGATTCTTGCTGGGTTTTCATTTGGCGTGAACCAGGAACCAGATACCAACCCCTTAATGTCCTTGAAAGGGACCTGTATAGAGGTCGTGGTTTGATGGTGTGGGGTGGGAATATGATTGGTGTACGTACACCCCTGCATGTCTTTGACAGAGGAACTGTAACAGGTCAGGTGTATCGGGATGTCATTTTGCACCAGTATGTCCGCCTTTTCAGGGGTGCAGTGGGTCCCACCTTTCTGCTGATAGATTATAAAGCACAGCCCCACCGAGCTGCCATGTGGAGGAGTACCTTGAAACAGAAGATATCAGGCGAACGGAGTGGCCTGCCTGTTCTCCAGACCTAAACCCCATCGAGCACGTCTGGGATGCTCTCGGTCGACGTATCGCTGCACGTCTTCAAACCCCTACGACACTTCAGGAGCTCAGACAGACACTGGTACAAGAATGGAAGGCTATACTCCAGTAGCTTCTCGACCACCTGATCCAGAGTATGCTAACCCATGGTTGTGTACGTGTACGTGTACATGGTGATCATATCCCATATTGATGTAGGGGTACATGCGCAGGAAACAGTGGTGTTTTGTAGCACATGTGTTTCGGGACTGTTTTCTCAACTTATCACCAATACCGTGGACTTACAGATCTGCGTCGTGTGTGTTCCCTACGTGCCTATGCTATTAGCGCCAGTTTTGTGTAGTGCCACGTTGTGTGGCACCACATTCTGCAGTTATGCTTAATTTATGAGCATGAGTGTAGTGTAACTAAGGCCTGTGGCAAGTCAACTCTTAACTCTGGAATATGACAAAAATAAATTAAATATTGTCCAACACGGTCACCACTAGACTTTACTGCGTAGAAAAGAAAGAAGCTCTGCTCTCTTCCTCTCTGCATCAGAGCTGCGAATCAGCTTCACTAACAGCATATGTTGTCAACAGGAGTATTTTATAAGTTATGTTGATACTTTCGTACGTGAGGCACAATAAAAATTGATTGAGACTTAATTAAAATAAATTTAGGGCCACGCACTGAGAAACTTTCTAAGCCTAGGTACTCACCCATGAGTGCTAACGTACTTCCATGAAATTTTTGCTCACCGTCAGCCGTATTTAGCCAATGTCGTGGAGAACCTAGGGCTCGTCCTTCCTCCAAGTCACAGTCAAGAGTCAGCTCCTACACAGTGGCTCTGGTAGGCAGGAGACTGCATAGCATTCAGCTGCACGATTTTGAACTGAGCTAATTGACTTTCGCCAGATCCCCCACCACATATCTGACCACGTCCTCTTGTAAAATACTAAATTATTACATAATATGCATACAATGTGCGTCTACCTTTAATATAATGTTTCTAAACTTCCTATCACCCACCACCCTAATAATTCGTAATTTATGGCTCCTTATTTCACATCATATTCTCTTTCTACCGTTCCTCTGTTCATTCAGAATCTCCCTTTTCTTGTGGAAGGGGAAGGAGCGGGTCTGTGGGGTGGGGAGGAAGAGTGACACCCTGTCTGTAATTGCTCTCTCAAGGAAAAAACACCTCATTGTAACTGGAATTCTCTGGCTGTGTGCCGGCCACCACTGCTCTGCTAAAACAACAGCCCGAGGTTACAGTTTCCTTGTAACGTGTTGCCGTCTCCCGCTCTCCACGTCACTAGACGGCGCTTCCACAGTTCCATCTAGACACGCCGCCTGGTAGGTAGTACACATTCCAGTGCGCAAGCTTGAGGTGGTAAGTGCAACCTCTTGCGACATGGCTTTGCAATGCGTTGCCTTCTTCCGATTGAGCTTTTTATGTACGACACGATATTCAGTCTTGTTTCACTTAAAGCCAGTTTCGTGCTAAGCCTTAAAATAGTTTTACATTGGATTTTTTGGGGAATGAACCACAAATTAAGAATGAATAACTGAAAGTTTTACCAATGTTTTTTTCAATTCTTTTTAGGTAATGAAGAACCGCGACCTGCGTAATTTTATATAATCCCGTAGGTGATCATATACGGTAGGTTTTTGGTAACTTTTTCGGCATATGGAGTCCCATTAACTCACTGGACACTGGTACTCATAGTGAGAAGAATTTAGTAGTATTTTATATACCTGATAGTTATTTAGGAATTGCTTATTTTTAGCTTTCGTCCTTTCTAGATGTCACGGAAGCGTTTTACGTTGTTTTATGCTATTTTATGTTAAGCGTCCGCTACTTAGCGAAGGAATTGCTGACTACGAACGCTGGGTCATCCCATTCTCTTTTCACGATCGCAACATGACTTGATTTTGTGCGTATGTTCATCCCGCATATCTTTGCACTTTACATTTCTTACCTTAAAGAGTTTTTATCTATTAATTGGTACACATTGCACCTGATGATGCAGCTAAAATGCTGCAAAACCTGTCGTGCTTATAAGTAACGGACTTGGAGTGAAGGGATATTATCTTCAAAATCCTACCTTTCAGTTACTTTCCACATTGGGTCCTCTTAAATTTTTGATGAGATAGCATTCACCGACAAAAAGGTGACGTGTCACCTTCTACCTCGTGTTTGGACAGCTGTGAGATGACTATTCAGTTCTTATTACAACGTTATTCTTCTTCCTGTTAAAGTTTAAGTAATTTTAAACAAATTAGTGAGTACGTGTGAACCAAACATGTTAGAATTTTAGAACGAGGTATATGAAACATCTCACAGCATTGAAAAGTAAGAGTTATCACTCCTAATTTGCTAAGCACGTGTTGACACTGGACCATTACACAACAAACATACGACTTGATTTAAAAATTCTAACTATCTCGCTCTCTGTCTGTTTGTCTGTCTGCCTCTGTGCCTTTTCATGACACACACACACACACACAGGGTAAACATGTCAAATAACAACAGTGAAATCGCGTGCCATCTTCAAAGAAACACGCAACGACACAATTGAACATCAGATAGCTTTTGTAACTCGTGAACACACGACAGAAACTTTGTAGTTTTCAGATGAAATACGGCAAATGGGTGTGTAACAGTTAAAACGAGCTATAGCAAAATAAATAAGCGTTTTTGCACGTCTAAAACAATGGAAGCGGGACTACAGCATCACACTCTAAATGACACGATATACATGTATAAAGAACGGTCAGATGAAAGCGAGACACATATAAAAAAGTAAGTAACCTTTTTATTATTTCAAAAGTATTCGCCATAACTGTTAACACATGTGTCCGACTGTGACGGTGAATGCCTTCTTGAAAACATGGTTGCGGTTGCGTACGGAACCGTGATTCTACCCAGGCTTGCGCTTTTCTTTCCGAAGCAAATCGGTGGAGACGAATATCTTTCTTCAGGGCTCCCAAAATATGGAAATCGCATGGGGAGACATTAGGACTGTACGTGGATGTGTGAGGCCTTCCCAGTGAAACTTACGCAGTGTAATTGAAACAACCTGCCAACAAAGTGTCCGCCCCCATGATGCCAAAGCTTTACGTTCTATGTATTGTCCGACATAAAGACCACTGTGGCCGGCCGGAGTGGCCGTGCGGTTCTAGGTGCTGCAGTCTGGAACCGAGCGACCGCTACGGACGCAGGTTCGAATCCTGCCTCGGGCATGGATGTGTGTGATGTCCTTAGGTTAGTTAGGTTTAAGTAGTTCTAAGTTCTAGGCGACTGATGACCTCAGAAGTTAAGTCGCATAGTGCTCAGAGCCATTTGAACCATTTTTTAAGACCACTGTGCAGTCACAAGTGTGACACATTGTCAGAACAGAGTATTTGTTCCAGGTTTCCGGCAGAGACAGTTCTAATGCGACACTGATAACACACGCATCGCCGTGTGGGAATGAAATGCTCCAAAGTTGAAACACGCCGGACAGTACGATTCTTGTGAGCAAAATGTCTAATTTTCACTCTGATTCACCTTGAAATTATTCCGTTGTGTGAAATAAATGCAATATCGCGTCCAGTCGTACTGAAAAGGTCAACACAGTCGTTATGCCTTTCGTGTTGTAACTCCGGAGTACGCTTCCAGTTACCGTGTCCTTCACTCCTTTACCAGCACCGCAGCAGAATTATATTATATCTGCAGAAAAGTAGCGCATCGGTCTTAGCATGGGATACGATATGTAACCTAGAAGTCCGCTCGTACTTTGACCATCAGTGAGAACTGTGGGACCTGTTATAGATTACTGAGTAGGGAGATTTGTTGCCAATTCCGTAGAAAATGTTTCACTATATGGCGGGGAGGGAGGGGGGTGGGGGTTGCATTGGGGAGAATATTGGGAAAATTGAAGAGGCTTTCTCCTGAAACTGAAGATGGGCACTGATCCTGGACCATTCTTTGCCCATCTTGTCTTCTGACAATGCGCCATTTTTGTAGCGCATCGGTCTTAGCACAGGATACGATATGTAACCTAGAAGTCCGCTCGTACTTTGCCCATCAGTGAGTACTGTGGGACCTGTTATAGATTACTGAGTAGGGAGATTTGTTGTCAATTCCATAGAAAATGTTTCACTATTTGGCGGGGAGGGAGGGGGGGGGGTTGCATTGGGGAGAATATTGGGAAAATTGAAGAGGCTTTCTCCTGAAACTGAAGATGGGCACTGATCCTGGACCATTCTTTGCCCATCTTGTCTTCTGACAATGCGCCATTTTTGTAGCGCATCGGTCTTAGCACGGGATACGATATGTAACCTAGAAGTCCGCTCGTACTTTGACCATCAGTGAGTACTGTGGGACCTGTTATAGATTACTGAGTAGGGAGATTTGTTGTCAATTCCATAGAAAATGTTTCACTATATGGCGGGGAGGGAGGGGGGGGGGTTGCATTGGGGAGAATATTGGGAAAATTGAAGAGGCTTTCTCCTGAAACTGAAGATGGGCACTGATCCTGGACCATTCTTTGCCCATCTTGTCTTCTGACAATGCGCCATTTTTGTAGCGCATCGGTCTTAGCACGGGATACGATATGTAACCTAGAAGTCCGCTCGTACTTTGACCATCAGTGAGTACTGTGGGACCTGTTATAGATTACTGAGTAGGGAGATTTGTTGCCAATTCCGTAGAAAATGTTTCACTATATGGCGGGGAGGGAGGGGGGGGGGGTTGCATTGGGGAGAATATTGGGAAAATTGAAGAGGCTTTCTCCTGAAACTGAAGATGGGCACTGATCCTTGACCATTCTTTGCCCATCATCTTGTCCCTCACACATACTGGCCCTCACATATACTGGCAGTTGCCTAACAGTACCTTCATTAACGGACTTTCACTAATCGATTCACCAATGAACTTCCTCTAATGCCGTTAAAAGCATTGTTTTTGGCCATTCTAAGAACCTGGATCTATTAGTTTCAATGTTAGTTTTTGTTATTCACAATCCGACCAACATTGGCCCTTAAATAACTGGGAAAAGTCAGTTCAATTCCTAAAATCTTAGTTGTGCAGAACCGTCTATTTTGCGGCTTCAGCTTCCAAATGTGCTATCAAAAACTGAATTTTCATTATTTCTTCCCAAGCAAAACGTAGAGCTTCTTCAAACTTTCTTAAAATAACAGTCGGATATAGCTCTCCCTCCGACTTGAAAGTTGGGAAATGACCTACCACGCGACTACCTCTCATTAAGCTCCATTTTACTCACAAGTCATTCATGGAACGTAGCATTACTCCTTTAATTAGATAGGGACACCGCCTTTTTTGTTACGTATCTCAGGGTCCAGTGCGTCAGCCGTACCTCTTGTAAAAACTAATACGGTTTTATTCCCACCATGTCGATTGCCAGTAATACCCTTTATAATATTTGGAGTCTTTTGTATAAGCAAACGGCCCTCTGCCCGTTCTATCGTTCCTAATAATACGGACTTTTCAACACTATGCTCTCACCACACTATGAACACTCTTTGTTGCGCCGCGCAGGGCGCCTTGTCACGAACTGCGTGGCCCCTCCCGCCGGAGGTTCGAGTCCTCCCTCGGCCATGTGTGTGTGTGTGTGCTGTTCTTAGCATAAGTTAGTTTAAGTAGTGTGTAAGACTAGGGACCGATGACCTCAGCAGTTTGGCCCCTTAGGAAATCAGACACATTTGAACACTCTTTGTTGTTTACAATGCTCTTCATGCACTGCAATTCTCATCAGCCTGAGACTTGAGATTTTTTAGTTCTTTTTGCCCTTCTTCTACGTTATTAACTGTCGGATTCAAATATATATTTGCTTTTACGTTGTTCACATGATTTCCGCCAATACCTCATGAACAGATTACGAGGATTCTTAACGCTCTAGTTCTGTTTGTTCAACAATTTGTTCTCTAAAAATAATATTCTTCTTCTTTATTTCATCTTTCACTTTGATTTTTATGTTACCTATCTGCCCACTGAGTTGTTATATGTCTTGTTTCATATGAACCATCTCCACTCTCGATTTCCGATTTCGAATACGTGTTCGCAGTTAATGTACTCGGTTGAGTTTTTATACTATCGAATTGACTAGTTAACTCGTACTTGGGGTCTTCCATTTTACTCAGAGTTAATCGAGTCCATAACGGCACGCCCTCATCTTCGGAACTTTCTTCTAATATTGTTAATACTGTTTAAACCTTTAATCCTACAAACACAATTACACTGAAGAGCCAAAGAAACTGGTACACCTGCCTAATATCGTGTACGGCCCCCACGAGCACACAGAGGTGCCGTAACACGATATGGCATGGACTCGTCTAATGTCTGAAGTAGTGCTGGAGGAAACTGACACCATGAATCCTGCAGGGCTGTCCATAAATCCGTAAGAGTACGGGAGGTGGAACTCTCTTCTGAACAGCACGTTGCAAGGCATCCCAGATATGCTCAATAATGTTCCTGTCTGGGGAGTCTGGTGGCCAGCGGAAGTGGTTAAACTCAGAAGAGCGTTCCTGGAGCCACTCTGTAGCAGTTCTGGACTGTGGGGTGTCGCATTGTACTGCTGGAATTGCCCAAGTCCGTCGTAATGCACAATCGACATGAATGGATGCAGGTGATCAGACAGTACGTACGTGCCACCTGTAAGAGTCGTATCTAGAAGTGTCGAGGGTCTCATATCCATATCACTCCAACTGCACGCGCCCCAACCATTACAGAGCCTTCACCATCTTGAAAAATGCCCTGCTGACATGCAGGGTCCATGGATTCATGAGGTTGTCTACATACCCGTACACGTCCATCCGCTCGATACAATCTGAAACGAGACTAGTCCGACCAGGCAACATGTTTCCGGTCATCAACAGTCCAGTGTCAGCGTTGAAGGGCCCAGGCGAGTCATAAAGCTTTGTGTCGTGCAGTCATCAAGGGTACACGAGTGGGCCTTCGTTTAAAGGTTCACATGTTGGCACTTGTTGATGCCCAAGCATTGAAATCTGCAGCAATTTGAGGAAGGGTAGCACTTCTGTCACATTGAACGATTCTCTTCAGTCGTCGTTAGTCCCGTCCTTGCAGGATCTTTTTCCGGCTGCAGCATTGTTGGAGTTTTGATGTTTTACCGGATTCCTCATGTTCACGGCACTCTTTCGTGAAGTGGTTGTACGGGAAAATCCCCACTTCATCGCTGCTTCGGAGATGCTGTGTCCCATTGCTCGTGCGCCGACTGTGACACCACGTTCAAACTCACTAAAATCTAGATAACCCTCCATTATAGCAGTAGTAACCGAACTAACAACTGCGCCAGGCAACGCCGTATTGTGCCGGTTTACATGTTTCTGTATCTGAATACGCATGCCTATACCAGTTTCTTTGGCGCTTCTGTGTACTGCTGCAATAACACGTGTTCAACTGTCCTACAACCCGTCACATAAGTATTCTCAGAACCACAAATTCACTTTTACTTACTCAACACGAATTGAACTCACAGCTAATACGTAACGGTAGACAGTTTTCTGGAGCGTGGCTGCCGGCACCGGAACGCAACATCACGTGGTAGTCGTGCGCTGCCGGCTGCCTGTGGGGACGTCGGTTATTGGTGAAACAACCTGTTTTCGGTTTTTTTTCACGTCAGGTTGACCTGACTGTTAAGACCTCTCAAAATAACCGGTTTCTGAAATAACCCATTTTCGGTTTTTATTCCATTTATTTCCTGTGATAAGCGTGGAAGTGGAACAAAGATTGATAAATTTTGACTCTCTCAGTTTCAAGACATATAGAATAAAATAGTAAATTAAAGAGGCAAATGAAAGAAAAATTAATTCACCATTTGCTGCTTTTCTCGGAAAGTGGTAAGTTGTTGAATACTGCAAACATCATCAATATTCTCCTACTGATTCTAATTTTCTGAAACTCTGCTCAAAAATCACGTTGTAATCTGGGACCTTACCACTAATCGAGCAAAACGAATAGTCACTGCTTCATGGTGAAAACTGAGGTTGATGAACGCTGTTTCTCGTGTTGATTTGCCCGTTTTACAGGGCTACAAGCTGATAAAGGCATATTGTGTAGACACAAGACAGTGTATGAGCTACTTTCCATTTTTATTCTATACAATGAATGACTTGTTCTTAGGTGTTTAAGTAGTTACTGTTACTATTATTTCCTTCCTCTTTCATCATCTCATAGAAATGGCAGACAAATCTTTAATCTTTTAAAGCGTGCGAAGCATTGCACTTCATTGCTACGCCGCTTCGTAAAAATGTTTCCAGACTAGGGCTAGTGCCATTCTGTAATACACTGGGGGAAAGTCCTGCACGTGTACCTTAAAGCCACGAGACACGGCAACAGGGACACTATTGTCTGACCAGTGCTATGCCAATTCTTACGCCTCGTGTTTGTTGCTCGTTTCTACTGGTGTTATTAAAATAGCTCTCAGCACTTTTCCCATTTTCCATAATAACGCAATATTTCAAACCAGTGCAAATTTTACAAATAAGCAATACTTCTAAAAAAAAGGTTTATTCGAAAACGAAAACTATTAGCACTGCTGGTAGGGCTAATTGATATAAGTTATTAGTAAAACTTAAAAAAAAAACACCTGTTACAACCGAGACCAAACAAACACCGAAAACTACCGTTTATTCAGAACGGAAATATCGGTATCAATTTTTACCTGTCGGTTTTTCCCATCCCTAGCTGCCTCCGGATGCGATAAGTCATCGCTGACTGCGCTCGGCTGCTATCACCAGGACGCGTTGACTCGTAGTCCGTCGGTGAAGACATGTCCACACCCATAGCAATTCGAGCCGGCACTGTGAACGATGCTATTCTGTCGGTCACGACCATGTGTACAAGACGGCTGTCATCCAGCGCTATTGTCACATTGTGTAGTCCAGCATCCGATCGTTGCTGTATATTACCTTTCCAATTCGCTGGTTCCACCGAGGTCCAGGAGAGGGACAACCCGTGGCGCGTAAGTCACAGCACGTGACACTGTAGGTCTTGAAAATGTCATCAACCGTCTACAGTGCGGAGATAGTAATTATTTCAAACGCGTTTAACAATTCTTGACTGCGACTTTAAATGCATGAAAGATCTTGATAGCACACGACAAAATTAAGAACTTTAGTCGGTACCTTTCCAAATAAATATTGATTTCCCGCGGGCTCTGCACGGAGTCGAGCGTTCCTGAAGTGTGACGGACAAGCCTACTAATGTTACGTCACAAGTTCGTTGGAGGGCCCGTATATCTCGTTGGCCCCGGTTTCCACACACACATCACTGTGGTTAACATCGTGGTACGACAAACCAATCACTCTGCCCCGTTCGAACACACGAGCTGATATTGCGCCCTCTGACGTCGACGAATCGTATCGGCACACGCTTGAACGTTTCCAGTTACAAGGGGGCCGCGCCTTCTCACCATAATCGCTTCCTCAAGATTCATGGCATGTCGAGGGCCTGGCGTGAAATAGAAGTGACTCAAGTGGTAGTTACAAATGGCCAAGCGTTTAGGAAAAATTAGCATTTCTGGCGCTGATTGAAGGAGGCATCAGCCATTTGTGTTTCCGTTGTTTCCGGGCAGCGGTTGACACAGCGGAAAAAGGACAGTACGGTAATCCGAGAGTCGTGGGGTCGAGTCCCTATGCGAAAAGCTTTTTTATTTTCAATTTTTGCGTTACTTACATTGAAAAGTAAACAGAAATATATCTCAGTATATTGTATTTGTTAATATTTACGCGAACGGCATGAAAGCGCGAGGCAGAGGAAAATTTTGGGTAGCAAATCCATTGCCAAGAAATGTAGTTACAGCATCCACGAAAAGTCCGCGAGCAAATTTCCAGCACAGGATTGTACGGAGTACACGACAAATTCGTGCGTTAAATTAGACCCTTTTATTGTTCTACTGTTGATGGTTTACACTCGTAGGATTTCATTCGTCGTAGAACAAGGAAGCAGTAATTTTCTCAGCATCTTACACATGTTATTAACGATTCAGTTTTACAGTTACGGGATTGTTTTTAAAGTTTCTGTAGGAAAACAAACTTGACTTCCATTCATCAGAAGTTGTCACTCATTGCTCAGTATGCAACAAACGACGCGTGACGCTGCTGGAAGGGCGAAATGAAACTAATGGCATACGAATTCCTGTACGCTGTAATCACAATCCCTTGTTGGAAAGTTATTTGCAGAGTTGTCGTGAACGCTGTAAGTACACTCAATTCTTGAAAATTTGTTTACTACTCCAAATTTTCCTTTGCCTTTTCATTTCATGCCTTTTATGAAAATATTAAGAAACAGGTTATATTGAACATTTCGGTTTATTTACAGTGGAGCTAACGTAAAAACCGAAAATTAAAAGAAAAGCATCCGTGTAGGGACTCGAGCCTACAGCTCTCTGTTTACCGTTTTGCGCTCTTTCCACTGCGCCAGCCGCTGGCCGGAAACATGAATGGCTCATGCCGCGCTCGACCCGCGACTATTCTCATAATGCCTCATTTTATTTGTTTCTTTATTAACGTTACAGCGTGACCCACCGCCTTGGTAATCATAGTGAGTTATTTGTCACTAAAAACTAGTAACAAACCTGAAGAGGTTGTTTCTTCGTCTTTTTCTGTAGCTTCTCTCAATGCTGTTAGTTATTCTCTGTTTCACGAAACAGCTTTGTTAATTAAAAAACACATGTAACATATAAAATAAATTTTGGAAAAGGAAAAAAAAATTAACCATGTTGTTAATAAGAAAATAACAGAGGGTAGGAAAGATTTAGAAGGGAAAAGAGGTTCCTTTACTGGGTATTTCAATTGCGTGGGCTTCCGTAAATACTTCCGCCCTGTCTCACCTGAATAGGCATATTGTATTACATTATATTGTATTAGGTAAACGGATCATAGCTTGTCCGACTTAAGCCAAAAAATGCTATTTCTTTCTTATAAACGCTTGGCCATCTGGAGCTCCCAGGTCTGCCACTTTTATTTCTGTCCAGGCCCTGCTTGGAAGAAATAAGTGATGACAGGTAGCCCTTGCTGATTTGACGTCTCTGCACCGACTGAGCGTGGTGGACACTGTCCTGTATTATATCTCTTAAAAAAATAATGTAACTATTTATTTAGAGGAAACACTCTCCTAGTAAATTTGTTTGTCCTTTGATTTATCGTGATCTGTTACTGATTTTTAGTGAAGTTAGTTTTTACGTTTAGCTTTCAAAAAAATGCAAAAGAGATATAATAAGCAAAATAATGAATTTCGTAGGTTGCCAATTACGTATTATATCTGGTTTTATCGAGCGCCAGGCTCCCTACAAATTACTGTAAATGCAATAGCGTAGTATTACTCAGCTCCAGTTCACTGATCTGAAATTATTACTATCACAGAAAATAGACAAGTTTTAATAAAATTATTTCACTGGATTCCTTCAATTAATCTCACTGAATATTTTTACATAATTTCTTTCACTCCGGCTATCAGACATTGTGCTGTGAAAAACATTTTTTTAAATGTACCGCGTAATGGCGGCTAATTGTTAACAGTCAGAGATCACTGTTACTCGCTCCACAGCAGCTGGAAACATGCTAAATAATTTTCATTAAATATTCTTTTCATAAGATAAATGTGGCGTACGTTCTTGAAATAGCACAGGGAGATCACTTTATTCTAATATATTCTTACTAGGACACAGTTTACACCATTAAATATTTGCAATTACGTTACGAGGGAAACAAATGCTAGCGCAGCACAATAACTTGCGTACCTTATTCCAGCTAACACCAGAACGAACAGAACAAAACAGACTAGACAGAAGAATGAGCATTGCATTGTGTTTTATACTCTTACAAAGATAATAATACTTCTTTTAATTACTTGCACATTATAATCTCATACAATAAAAATAATGTCTTTTCTGCATCTGTCGATCTATATTGTATATTTTTACAGTTAGTGTTATTACCTTTCGCAGATAAATAGATGTTTGCAGTTCATTTTGAGTCACATACAGTCATATTTATTTATGTTTCACCTCGATAGTGGTGAATATTGCAAAAGGGACACTACACCTGTCCGGTCACACAAAAGAGGACGCTGCTGGTTCTACGTGCACGTGCTATCCTAATCACTTATTACGGTTCCACTATTCCCCACACCCTTCGATTTTGGAGTGATTCGGAACACTGGTTCTGGGTGCTGCGCTTTTGGCGAACGGTAGCGTGTGACACAGTGGCTGGCGGCCCGTGCCGTAACTACCCGGCGGCGGACGAGCGTTGTGGCGCGTGCGCAGGCGCGGCTGGCTGACGGAGCCGCTGTACGAGTCGAGTCCGGGCCCGGCGGGCTACGTGCCGCCGCCCCCCGAGGTGTACCTGCGTCGCGCGCCCAAGCCCGCGGTGGGCGGCCGCCGGCCTCCCATGCCGCAGTCGGCGCGCCCCGGCCCGGACGCCTACTACCCCAGCTACGCCTGGGGCCGGCACACGCCCGCCTTCTCCTTCCGGAAGCGCAACTCGCCGCTCGTCATGGCCTTCTTTCTGCGGGAGGACAACCCCTGACGCCGGCGCCGCCTCAATTCACCTTATGTTTCCTGTGTCCCTCTAGTAAATCAGTAAAGTACTTTTACCGTGTGAAAAGTCCATTTCCTCCGCGCTTCGGAGTTGCTGTGGCACTGAGTGAAATCACACTCGCGGAGCCGGCCGCGGTGGTCTCGCGGTTCTAGGCGCGCAGTCCGGAACCGTGGGACTGCTACGGTCGCAGGTTCGAATCCTGCCTCGGGCATGGATGTGTGTGATGTCCTTAGGTTAGTTAGGTTTAAATAGTTCTAAGTTCTAGGGGACTGATAACCACAGCAGTTGAGTCCCATAGTGCTCAGAGCCATTTTTGAACACTCGCTGACGAGGCGAGGATCGTCGCACTATTGGTGCTGTGCCCTGCACGACATAGATATAAGTGTTATGACAGATGGCCACTTGTTACGACTTCTGCACCTCTTGTTACGGCCGTTTGCTACTTGTTAGCAGCAGACACAGTGGCTGCGCCAAAGACTGAGACGGCGTGGAGTTTTACAATTATTTATTGAACTTTCTTTACAATTTCTCCCTCGCCGTCGCTGCCCAGCCCTGCAGATCCCTCCGCCTGGCTGCTGCTGTGTAGATTCTCCGACAATGCGCGCAACGCGCTCCACCTGTGCTCCGCTGAAGCCAGGATGCCCTCTGGTTGAGATGAACTCGTCGCCGGTCGGCGCCCCAGTACGGGCACGCCCACGGTGCCGCGTCGCCGTGAGGTCAGCTGCCGACGCCTGCTGCACCGGCGGCTGGGAAGCCGTCAGTCGCGATGTCCGCGAGGTCCCGTCATGGTCGGATCACGCAGCGTGGCCGGGTTGCCGTGAAGTCCGGACGTCAGTCCCCGGCGGCGCCTGTGACCGAGACCGCGCTGCGGCCGGTCCTGCTGGAAGTTCTCGCTGTAGTTAGTCAGCCATGGTGCCGACCGAACTCGGTCCGACCCCCAGAGCTGAAGTTGACATCTGGCGGAGAACGGATGACCCCTGCGAGCTGGAACAGACTTCCGGAATCGTCACCTGCGAAGATTGAACATTCGGACACGGACCACGTCCGTTCTCAGATCCGAACTGCTTCCTAATGACCTCTGTCCGTTGCTGCCTGCGCTCCACTATTTATATCCGACAGGACGACGTTTTTTACCCTCGGTGGCAGCTCCTTGTTATTACTCCCGCAGTATATGGCAGCGTAACTTAGCGTGCTGGCCTCACTTCCCTTACTCACAAGGGAACCTCCCCATCGCACCCCCCTCAGATTTAGTTATAAGTTGGCACAGGGATAGGCCATGAAAAACTGAACACAGATCAATCGAGAAAACAGGAAGAAGTTGTATGGAACTATGAAAAAAATAAGCAAAATATACAAACTGAGTAGTCCGTGTCCAAGATAAGCCACATCAAGGTACATGTTCACTGATGAGCACCGTGGTCCCGTGGTTACCGCGAGCAGCTACGGAACGGAAGGTCCCTGGTTCAATCCTCCCTCGAGTGAAAAGTTTTAATTTTTTATTTTCAGACAATTATCAAAGTTCATGCACTCAGACATGATCAACTTCGCTCTCCAAAATTCCAGGACATGTTCAGATTTGCTTGGACACATGCAGGATTTGACGGTCTACACACGGAAAAACTTGAAAACGTTAAAAACGTATGTTTTGACAGAGCACAGGGAAAACTGTGCGACTGTGAAACTTGTTGCCGTTTATGTGACAAACTCTTATGTTTTCATCACTTTTTTGGGAGTGATTATCACATCCACAAGAAAACCTAAATCGGGCAAGGTAGAAGAAACTTTTTACCCATTCGCCAAGTGTGCAAGTTAGGTGGGTCGACAACATATTCCTGTAATGTGAAGCACATGCCGTCACCAGTGTCGTATAGAATATTTCAGACGTGTTTTCCTGTGGAGGAATCGGTTGACCTATGAATTTGCGATCAAATGTTTTCGGTTCCTATTGGAGAGGCACGTCCTTTCGTCTACTAATCGCACGGTTTTGCGGTGCGGTCGCAAAACACAGACACTAAACTTATTACAGTGAACAGAGACGTCAATGAATGAACGGTCAGATTGTAACTTCGCGAAAATAAAGTAAGTAAAATTTTTACTCGAGGGAGGACTCGAACCAAGGACCTCTCGTTCCGCAGTTACTCACTCTAACCACGGGACCACGGCGCTCCTCAGCTTACACAGTCCTTGATGTTGCATATCTTACACTTGGACTACTCAGTTTGTATATTTTGCTTATTTTTCCATAGTTGCACACAACTTCTTCCTGTTTTCTCGATTGATATGTGTTCAGTTTTTCAAGGCTTATCCACTGTGTCAATTTATAACTAAATCTGAGGGGGGTGCGATGGGGAGGTTCCCTTGTCAGCACTCTCCAGGCTTTGCTTGGCGCTCGGTCTGTGTGCGTCCTTGCGTCAGCTTGTTGGTAGACTGCAGCTGTCAGCAAGGCTATCTGTGCCGCGCTTACTTCGCAACGCCTCGATCGCCGACGTGCCTGTGTTTTGCCATTCTCTACTGTGTGAAGCAACACTTACTACATGTGGCCGCAACATAGGTTTTCGATAAAAATGTCGAAACGCCTGCGATAAATGCATGTTCGAACGTAAATGTAGATGCTAGCCAAGGCTGCAGGTTGTGCTCTTGATCTAACCACAAACGGCACGTCTGCGATCTCCTCAACACCTCGTAAGTGTCAGTCGTGGTAAGAACAGTGTTCTGTGTAGGTCTTTGTGCATTATGTCGGAGCTAAGTGAATCGAACATACACAGGTTGGTAGTCGGTTAATCATATGACGGGTACTTCTGTAACAATGTATTTGGTCTTTCCAGAGGCACCGTATCGAGGATTTATACCGTATGTGCGGAAAGCGGAAAAACTTTAGCCGCTAAATCAGAACGCGGGCGAAAGTACGTGCCGAGTGATCGTGACGGGCGCTCGTTGCAGAGGATTCTGACAAGAAGTTGACGACAGCTGCGAAAGTCATTGCACAACTGAATGTCGCACCACCGAAGTAACACGAAGGGGCTCTAGAAGCATAGAACTGCAGGGTCTAGTTTATCAGGGGATACAACCCGTCGGCTTTGACCAATGACGTCAGAATTCGCCAGAGAGCATGTATTACAAAGATGAAAGAGCTGAGAAGAATGTTCAAAAACAAAGGAATGCCAGAGAGAAAAACTGTACTTCACATATGTAAGGGCCAGTAGTATTTTCACGTTAACGATATCGCGTGTTTGTATCTTAGTATTTCTCCGCAAAATACAATGGAAAGAAATGAATGAAATATGTTACTAGCAAAGAGTACATCACGTTACATGTATGTCATTTGTATCTCGAAAGTCTTTCGAACTGTATTGCTTAAGTGCAGTACGGGATACAAGTTCAGCGTAGTCGATTTCTTAGTTTCAACTAGCATTGCTGTCCTGTTGTTCACTTGAACTATGTATCCCCTGCTTCACTAAACCGCAAATGAAACACCCGATACAAATTAAAAGCTCATTCGAAGTGTGTTGCTTAAGTACAGTCCGGAATACGAGTTTGCCGTAAGTCGATTTCTTCGTTTTCACTAGCATTACTGTCCTGTTTTTCACCTGAACGATGTATCCTCCGCTTCAGTAAACCCTAAGTGGAACACGGGATACAAATTGTAGATGTGCTGTTTGTCTCCGCTATTACTAACAGTCTTTTCTTACGTACATATCAGTATTACTGATGACAGAAGGACCTACGTATGTAATATATGTATACCAGACTTCCATTGACCTCGATATATGTACACTGGTAACGAAAAGGTGGAAATACACGTACGTTACATTTGCAACCTGTACCTCAATTGAACTACACGGAGACAAGAAGACGACACATGTACAATTTGCATCTCGTACTTCACTATGGGGTACAGTTTTCTTGTTGCCTTGGACGCTAATAGTATCCCATTCGTTACTTGAGCTATATAGCTATACGCAACATTTGTATCTTGCTCGCCAATTGACATATATAGTGTCAGTGTAAAGGCGAAGTGAAGGACGGGATACAAATTATAGTTGTGTCGTCAGTCTAAAGGCGAAGTGAAGGACGTCTCACGTCCGTCGGCCGTCGTAATTAAATATATTATTATTGTTATTATTATTTTTTGATTGTTGCCGACTTACGTGGTGGGCCTTAATAAAAATGATATTTCATTTAATTTTGATTTTACGATTAAATGCTTTCCCGAAGTTCTCCTTTTTAACAATATTAATCTTAAATTATTTGTTACGTTAATGAATGTTAGACTCGCTGAATCTTAAAACATGAGCATATAAGTTGTACAATGTAATAAACTTTTCATATTAATTTCCTCGGCTAGTCAGTTCACTTTAAAGCAAAAGATCTTTAGTTATTAATTACAATTGCGGCCCACACACGCGCGAGAGTATTTTTCTTACCTCCGTTAACCATTGTATTGTAGTCAGAGTCCTGGCTCTGGGTCTCGGCTATGGTACTGAAAATAAGAGTCTTAAAGTTACGTATTTCTGCAACTTCGTGCGGCTGTGGAGAAAAATTAATATTATGTTAATAGCGGGCGAGTTTTCCGCTTCCGCTAATTTTTCATAAGTTAATATCGCCACGTAATGGCGTCGTTGGCTGCATCGGCTGCTGCGATTGTTGAACTGTAAATTACTTGAATGCAGGTTAATTCAAGGAAGGCGGACATGAAATCGGGATCACCTCTTACAAATTAAAAGTGCACAATAATATTAAATCAGTATATTATATGCTTAACTCATACAAATATGCTTACATTTGCCAGCACTCGCAAGATGTCCGTCGATACACAATAAAGACAAGAGAAGAAGTGAAGACGACTAAAAAATTAACAAAAGAGCGTATCTTGTCGTCTCTTTAGATCACTTTGTTATATTTCTTTGCATTGCATTTCTTTGCTTTTTTCGACAGAGAAATTATTGTTTTACGGCTACATGAAAAAAAATATTATTTAATTTATGAATGTCTTTTATTCATAAATATTGGTTTTAAGTCTTTTCGTAATATGGCACTGGGGACGCTATAGACGGGATACAAATTTTAGTTGTGTCGGGGGTTTCGCCTGTAATATAGCAAGTACACATTCGAAAATGTCGAACTGATACTAGTGCTCGGAAACGAAAGAAGATCGACAGCTGAGGAATTTCTATTACGTACTTCACAACACGAAAACACACATATTGGTGGAATAAAACTGTGAAATATGTCAAAATTGTGAAATACAGTGAAAGAAGCAAATGGAAAAGTGAGCTTCAAATGGCTCTGAGCACTATGGGACTTAACAGCTATGGTCATCAGTCCCCTAGAACTTAGAACTACTTAAACCTAACTAACCTAAAGACATCACACAACACCCAGTCATCACGAGGCAGAGAAAATCCCTGACCCCGCCGGGAATCGAACCCGGGAACCCGGGCGTGGGAAGCGAGAACGCTACCGCACGACCACGCGCTGCGGACAAAGTGAGCTTACCACACGGAAATATCGAGGAATAACCGAAGCTCGTCTACACAGACAGTAACGAAAATTACGTACCCACAAACAGGCAAATCCATTTCTATAAACGAAAATAAGACACTAAAAATTGTTCTACAATAACAAACTAATACTCCAAATTACCTCAATATCATTACGAATAATTATTTTAATGTACAATGATAGCGCTTAACCGGAACACAGAACTGTTTTATTATCTATGCCTCGAAGTGAAGACCTTACTATCTATGACTAATGTATGACGTCATTGGTCAAAGCCGACGGGTTGTATCCCCTGCTAAACTAGACTCGAATTGCAGGACGAGCTGGAGCTCCAAAACCACTCACCAGTGATGCAAATGCCGGTAACAGGGAAACGTGGTGTGGAGCAACGGAAGAAACTCGTTTGGTCAGATGAGTCTTACTTCACACAGTTATCAATGTCCATCCGAGATTACGCCCCCAAGACTGAAAACACTGCGGGAGGTTCGCCGGTGAGTTGGGCAGCCCTATTGCAGTATTGCATGGGCTCCATAGTCCATAGATAGTGTGGCCATTCTGGCTGATCAGGTCTACCCCACGGTGTAATCTTTGTTCCCCCAATGGTGATTTTCTGTTCCAAGAAGACCGGATCTTTGTTCACACAGCTTACATCCTCCATGACTGGTTTTGTGGGCGCGAGGATGAACTGTCGCATCTCCCCTGGCCACCACGGTCACCAGATCTCAATATTATTGAGCCTTTGTGTTCTACTTTGGACAGAAGTCATTATCTGAACTTGCCAATATTTTGCAGAAAAATGGTATAAGATTCCTTTGAAAACTATACAGGAGCTGCATTTCTCCTTTCCGAGACTGGAAGCTGTTTTGAATACCAACGGTTTTCCTACGCCTTATTATGCATGGCAGTGTGTCGTGTTTTTGTTTCCATATTTTTGTCCATCCCTTATACGTGCGTACTGCTCCGCAGATTTATGGGAAACGTTCTTGGCTGACTCAGATTAGTATTGCTACACTATTAAGTCAGTCTAAGTAATGGAAACGAACTACAAACCAATATTATAGAAAGGGGGTGAGTTTGGAGATACGATATTCCGAAAAGACTTTGAGGAGCAGTTGAAGACCCGAGTCTAAACAAGCCCCCTGTACTAGACACATTTCTTCAGAACTAATGAGATCCTTGCAGGAGCCACCCATAATTAAGGAGAACTGCCGCCAGAGTTCAAGAGGAATGTTATACTTTTATTTTCAAAGAAAACAATTGCTGACAGGTGTGAATATTAGCGAACCATCAGTTTAATAAGTCATGATCGTAAAATACTGACACGAATTATTTACAGAAGAATGGAAAAAACAGTAAACGCCGATCACAGCGATGAATTTTTTGGGTTCCAGAAAAATGTAGGAACTCGCTAGCCAATACTGGCCTTACGACTTCAAGACAGACTGAAAAAGGCAAACCTACGTTTATCACATTTGTAGGTTTAAATAAAGCTTTTGACTATATTGACAAACATATTTCGAAATTATGAAAGTAGCAGGGATTAAACACAAAAAGCCTTGCCCAGAAATTAGACTGCGGTTGTGAAAGTGGAAGGATATGAAAGGGAAACAGTGATTGAGATGTAAGTGAAATAACATTATTCAGTCTGTACACTAAACAAGCAGTAAAGGAAACTAAAGAGAAAACTGAAAGGGGAATTTAAGTTCAAGGAGAAGAAATAAAAATCTTTGTGTTTTGCCAACGTCGTTTTAATTCTGTCAGAGACCGCAAAGGACCTGGAAGAGTAGTTGAATGGAATGTGACCTGAAGAAAGGTTATAAAGTGAAACAATGTTTGTGAAATGCAGTCTAACTAAATCAGGCAACGCTGAGTGAATCTCGTAAATGAAGAGGTTTGGACAGTTCAGATTAGTCTGAACTCAACAACAACAACAACAACAAGTGTCCAGCCCCGCTGTGGCTCGCGAGACATGGTTATATTCTCACTACTCCATAGGCAATAGAAAGTCCTTTAACAGTCCATACGTCCGCCTCAGCAGCTGAGAGGTCAGTGCAGGTGATTGCCATGCGGGGGACACGGGTTCGATTTTTTTTCCTTTGCAAGAGAACTGATACGGGTTGCACTCAGCCTCGTGAAGCGGATCCTAGGTCAAGAAAACCGACAACGTTGGAGAGCGGCGTGCTGACCACATGCCCCTCTGTACCGCACCCACTGACACCATTGGCAGAGGATGACACGGCGGTCGGTCGGCCCCGATGCCCTTCTAGGTGCAGATCGACGAACTCACAAAAATCTAACCACTTTCGGAATCATTCCGAGATCCGACCTCTGAACCGGAATATGTTCATCGCTAACAACAAAATACAGTGCCTCCAGTTGGCTCCTAGGAACGCTCTCTGATAAGCTCCACGACAACAACACTTTTTAAACTCATGAGGGAAAATGTCACACAGAAACACCACAGTCGCATTAGCACGGGAGCAAATTAACTTCATAGGTATTAATTAACCCTAGCCAAGTCCGTCACTTGTATCCATCTCCACCTCCAAGTAGCTAATGACACCATTGTCAGCTCTGGGGCCTCTTTTCTCTGAAAGAGTCCACGCTCACTAATACGCAATACAGGTCGCGAAAAATTGGAAAGTGCCTTAGCAGACTTCGACGCCCGGCCACGAGAATGCACTTTCGAATGGTTTGTACTTTTTCTACGAGAAAAGTAACAACCTTGGTCAAACAGGTCCACTAACTGCAGGCTTCGGAAATGGCAACAGTTCTAAGACACAAACTCCGCTCCAGAAGGCCCATGACTTGCCATTTCAACTGCATGATTGCTGCCAGCACACTGCTCGATCTAGCGTTCCACTGAATTTTATAGGGCGTCCACATGAAACCTCCCAGCTTCCCAACTGCAATAAAAAAAAGACGAAGAAGAAGAAGAAGAAGAAGCTGCTATTAGACATAAATGCTTAGAGTTTGCGACATCATGTACAGCAACTCAGAAAGTTTTACGCAGATTTTTTTTCCAAGCGATTCCTTTTCTTTTGCTTCAGCTACTAAATAAGTACCAGAAATGACTATATCTCAACAGAGAGATCTCTGATTGGTCTATCCGGGGTACAGAGTTCAAACCGTGCTGTCACCAACTGTACCTTCTACTTTAAGTTACACCAGGAGTGTCAATACAGTGAGTCTGTGTTTTGTTCTGTTGTGGAACAAATCTTTACAGATTTTGACAAATAATATAGGTAATTTAGACATGGAATAACATTGCGTCATTTAATTTGAGGACCCATTTGTGTCTTGCATCAAAGTGGGCGTGTAGATAGAAGTACAGACGTGTTTGGGAGCCCATTGAGAGTACACAGAACAAGACGGCCCGCACTAACGGAAACGTACTCAATGGCTGTTTCGTTTTTATTGGCCTGTAAAATTTTGGGCTGTGACCGGTGAGCAAAATACGTGCATCTGTGTGTGTGTGTGTGTGTGTGTGTGTGTGTGTGTGTGTGTGTGTGTAGGGACGTGTGACATCACATGTATATGCTCATATACGAGGTGTGGCTAGAAAAAAACCGGACTAGTACTGGTGAAACAATAAAACGAATGCAATAAGGCTGAAAGTCGCGTGGCCTGTCACGTGACTCTCGCTCCGCCTACTGCTCGAGTGTCATCTGCCTCCTGCACTCAGTCTGCCCGTGGCGTCTGTTTTAAGTAGTTGACGTTTTGTCTGTGCGTCGGAAAATGTTGAGTGTACAGAAAGAACAGCGTGTTAACATCAAATTTTGTTTCAAACTAGGAAAATCTGCAAGTGAAACGTTTGTAATGTTACAACAAGTGTACGGCGATGATTGTTTATCGCGAACACAAGTGTTTGAGTGGTTTAAACGATTTAAAGATGGCCGCGAAGACACCAGTGATGACACTCGCACTGGCAGACCATTGTCAGCAAAAACTGACATCAAAGGGATTGTGCACATTGATTGGGTACCAGAGGGACAAACAGTGAATCAGCATTACTACATTAGCGTCCTAGCTACCCTACGTGAGCGAGTACGGAGAAAACGGAACGATTTGTGGAGAAAAAAGTCATGGATCCTTCACCAAGACAATGCCCCAGCTCACAGTGCGTTGTCAGTGAAGACGTTTTTGGCAAAACACAACATTCCCATCTTAGATCATCCACCCTACTCACCTGATTTGGCCCCCTGTGACTTTTTTCTTTTCCCTAAAGTCAAGTCAGCTTTGAAAGGAACTAGATTTGAGACTGTTGAAGCAGTAAAAGAAAAAGCGACGGAAGTAATGTATGGACTTACCGAAAATGATCTGCAGCATTGCTATGAACAGTGGAAAATTCGTATGGAGCGGTGTAGAGACTGAGGAGGAGAGTACATTGAAGGAGATAACATGAAATTGTAAATAACTGTAAATAAATGTTTTTTCCAGCATCAGTCCGGTTTTTTTCCAGCCGCACCTCGTACTGTGGGCCACAAGCCCCATAGATATACAGGGTGTCCGAAAAGACTTTCCTTGATTACATAAATTGATAACTCAGGCTAGAAGTAAGATACAAATATGAAACTTGTGTCGAATTGTTTACAACTATCAAAGTTTTTTTCTGTTTTAGGTTCGCAGGACGTAAGTAGTGGATGAGGTGCAGTGCCCAAGAAGCCATGCTAACCAATCAGGAGAAGGCACAGTGTGTCATTTAGTACCATGAGACACGATCACCAACCACAGTGCAGAGACACTTCACTTCCAGACAACATTTGGAAGGAATCCACCTGATGTCAAGAGGATTAAAGCCTGGTATGAGAAGTTCAAGAACACAGGATCGGTTGCTGACCTTCCGAGGTCTGGTCGACCAACAACCTCGCAGACAGGGTGGAAGCTGTAAGGCAGTCTTGTCTGCGAAGTCCGAAGAAATCGGTGCGCAGGGCCTCACGTGAATTACAGATGCCAAAAAGCTCTCTCCATGACATTTTACACAAACTTTTATTGTTTCGTGCATAGAAAGTGCAAATCGTTCAGGCCTTGTTGTTCAATGACAGTATACGTCGATATGACTTTGCGGTCGAAATGCTATCACGTATTGAGGACGATGATGGTTATCTCAGACGAATTGCCTTTTCCGACGAAGCGACCTTTTTTGTCAGTGGAGTAGTGAATCGCCATAATGTGCGCATTTGGGGTTCACAACCCCCTGGTGAGGTCATGGAGTGCACCAGAGGCAGTCCAAAGGTGAATGTTTGGTGCGCGCTATTGCACGATCGAATTATCGGGCCATTCTTCTTCGCTGAGGCTACCATCACATCTGCAGTGTATCTGGACATGTTGCAAGTGTATACTGTTCCTCAGCTGCTTCAGTATCAGCCCGATGCGCCACCTCATTGGTGTTTGGACGTCCGTGCCTATCTCGATATGATCTTTCCTGGGCGATGGATTGGTCGTGATGGGCCAACGGTTTGGCCTCCACGCTCTCCTGACATAACCCCATTAGACTTCTTTTTATGGGGTTATGTAAAGGATGAGGTCTACCGAACACATATACCAGAATTTGAAACCCTGCGGCAACGGATAACCACAGTCATTGAATCGATCCCTCCAGTGATGTTGGCTAATGTGTGGACGGAAAGTGAATATCGCCTAGATGTGCTACGTGCTACCAAGGGTGCTCATGTGGAAGT
Organism: Schistocerca nitens; assembly: GCF_023898315.1. Classification (NCBI taxonomy): domain Eukaryota; kingdom Metazoa; phylum Arthropoda; class Insecta; order Orthoptera; family Acrididae; genus Schistocerca; species Schistocerca nitens. The sequence goes on along the minus strand of NC_064618.1, from coordinate 616,838,857 downwards.
TTACTGATGTGTGAAAAAAAACTTTGATAGTTTGTAAACAATTAGACACCAGTTTCATATTTTTATCTTACTTCTAGCCTGTGTTATCAATTTATGTAATCAGGGAAAGACTTTTCGGACACCCTGTACTACTCTCTTGACATTCTGTGATATCTGATAACATGACCTTCCCGCTGATCTTAACTGTACTGCTTACTCACTTGTCTTTCTGGCTAATGTGTGGACGGAAAGTGAATATCGCCTAGATGTGCTACGTGCTACCAAGGGTGCTCATGTGGAAGTTTACTGATGTGTGAAAAAAAACTTTGATAGTTTGTAAACAATTAGACACCAGTTTCATATTTTTATCTTACTTCTAGCCTGTGTTATCAATTTATGTAATCAGGGAAAGACTTTTCGGACACCCTGTACTACTCTCTTGACATTCTGTGATATCTGATAACATGACCTTCCCGCTGATCTTAACTGTACTGCTTACTCACTTGTCTTTCTGAGTCATGTGGGTATCCCAAGAAATGAACCGACCGACCACTTTACTAGAGAAACGATTACTTATCCAACATCCGCTTTGACGATTTGAGTTGCGGATTCGTAGGTGCAAACAAGAACCCTCCTCACTCGAAGATGGAATGACACCAGATGGGCTACTGCCCCTCAAATAAACTCCGTACTATGAAGTACGCTACTGCTGCATGGCGCTCTGCTTTCGATACCAGCCAGAGGGAATCCACTGTCCTTTGTCGCCCCCGCACTGACCATGTCTGTTTAACCCATAGTTCTATTTTATCTCAAATGAAACTACATGGTTTCAGAGACCTTTCCAACTCTCAAACATCTATGATGCATGTATGCAGACCGAAGCCACGAATGAAAATTTGTACCGAGGCCAGGTTTCGAAACCGGATTTCCTGCTCACTAGGCAGGTGCGCTAACTACTATACAACCGTAGCACAGTGGCTCTGCCTGGGTGGCGTAGCGGTTAGCACTCGTGCCTAGAGAGCAGGAGACCTGGGTTCGAATCCCAGTTTTGGTACAAATTTTCATTCGTCACTTCAGTCTCAATTTATACATTATTTATTTAATGTAACGAGCCACCCTGATTCGGTTGCGGTACCTTACAGGCAGTAGCTCTCACCCTAATGGGATGCGCTCTCCTTCTGGCTCTCCGTACTAAGCTATTCTGGGTTCTTTGTCCCTAATATTGACATGCTACTCATTCAGCGCTGAATTTCTTCTCCATTTTCTCTGTGAATGTTGTTTCTGTTCCCAGATATAACTTTTAAAACCACTTTCGGGGCCGGGCATGGTGGTTGGCGTTGGGACATGTACCGCTGCATGCTGGGTCTGGGGAAGGGCCCTCGACCCTGCCTCCTGTGCCAGCTGTCTTGGTCATCCCTCTTTTAATCTGTTTTAACTGTTTTTAGATGTGGTTAGCCCCCTTTTTTCCTACCACATCCAATTTTCCGTTTTAGGAGTAACACTCCGATGAGTAGTGGTTGATGTTCCTCTCTTTAACACTTTCTCTATAAAAGTTCGGCAGTGGGATGGAGGTGTAGGATGCTTACCAGGTAGGATTGGCGAAGGACATTGAAGAAGTTAAAAGAAATACAGCAGGCTTTGTATTATAGCGAAATAGGAGGGAGAATGTCACGAATATGACGCACGAGACAGGATGCCAGTTGTCAAAACAAAGGAGTTTTACGATACTGCAGAGCCTGTGTTATGCGAATTACGATGCAAGGTTCCTTTGGACATGCACACAGACTCTGAAATATCGTATTTATCCTCCGAGACAGGGCAAGCCACTGTCAAGTAAAATGTCTCCTCTGTATGGCAACATAAATAATGGATGTACGAGTACAGGCTGTAGATACAGGTTGTAGACACATGGATGACGACATATAAAACTCAGGGTCTGGTCGTAGTCGTACTTTTTTTTATCATACTAATTTATTAATTTATTTATTTTTATATATTTGTTAAGATCACTTAGGACGCCCTCCAGGCGAAAAACAGTTATGTGTAACTACCATCAATAACAAACAAAATAAAAAGGGAATTATAGAATTTAAAGATAACGCCCTCCTGGCAGAACAGACAAAATGGCATCCGCGTCCCACCAACTTGTGTGTAGACGCACACTGTATCCCAAGGCAGTCAGGCATGTTCCAGGCACGTCTTCACGAAGAATATTGCATTTGCCGATATATTGGATCGAGTCCTGATATTACACAATCTCAATGAAATCACCTTCTCATACCTGGGACACCCCAGCTGCAGGGGGTATCTGTTTTAATTACTATCTAAAAAGTTGGCGTAGTACTGACGGTATCGCGGATGGTACACGAGAAAAGTAAAGCGACCTAGCAGGTACGTCCAAAAATCAAGAACACTCTTATCACCTTCACGGAACAAATAAGAGATCGAGAGGCCTTTTATCCAGGTCACAGCGTTGGTCCTCCTACGTGGGAAGTATGTCTCATCTGGGAACAAAAGAGATTGCAGTGTAATGGCATGGGGAGCAGTACGTAGAAGAAAGGCAAGCATCTTCTGAATCAGTAGCCACACCTCTGCAGAAGATCCACACGTCAGTCGATGTTCGTCCGTAACAAGCGTAGACAACGAGGACACAGCGGCGAATCTGTCATTTTTATGGCATATACACGAACTTGTGTCACGTATTTACCATTAAAGACCATATACCAGGTAGCACGAGCGCTCCTGTCGAGGAGGATATGGTGCACAGAACGCCAAACCACGGGCCATGCGATCGTTGGATGTCGGCTTTCCACAACATTCCTAGTATGATTTCTCATCATTAGGCGGTAAACATCACGTGCGGTAGGGTTTCTGGTACTAGGCAAGTCGACATGGACATAACTGTATTCGATGAAAAAGGTCCTGATATGTGACTCGGTGTGACGTTCGCTGTGTTATTCAGTGGTTTGGTATTTAACTAATTTGTAAATGAAAATGATAATCTTATTTTATAACACTGAGTAATTACTAAATAATTTTTCTCCCGGCTAAAGATTTGGTCAAGTTGCTAAAGAACTACAAGTTAACGTCGTGTTAAAGTGTTGTCTGTAAGTTGTGAAAGTGTCATTAAATCACAGTTCATACAACAGATTCTATACAACTATTGATTATTATCATTAAAACCACCGAATCTCAGCCGCGCACAACACTGACGTATGTTACCTGAAACAATATTAAATAATTTCGGCTCCATACATCAGCTAGAAAAGTTTGTTATAACTATCGTGCTATGAGCACTGTTTTTAAAGAACCAATCTGATTCGAATTATTTTCATTAAAATGAGTTCGGGACCACCGGTGCACATTTATTTTTACACATTTGTATTACCTTCGGCATTTATGTCTGCAGAGTTGCGTAATTTGAATTTGCCGCTGAGATAATTGTTAAGATGGCGGCAGACAATTGATAGAGACTTTCTATTGTTAGAGCAAATAAGATAAAAATTTGAAATGCTTAGTACACTTTACTTTCGTATTGTGCACTATTTAGACTTCATCAAGTAAACATTTGATTTTTTTCTAAGGAAAACACAGACAAAAACGCGATACAAATCGCTATCATCAATGGCTGCGCTCTTTGCAGCGGCATATTTATAATAATAATGAACTATATTCTCAGGTAATAATTAACAAATAATTACAATTTCTTAACAGACTTCAGTTTGATATGCGTCCGCAGCCTAGAAAAGCCATCCAACAAAAGGTAAAAAACAAAGGAAGACAAACGCAGATCATAAAAGGAATTTACAATTATCATTGTCTTTGTATGATACACATCGATATGTCCAATTACATCATAAAATATTATATAAATAATCAGTATTTATCATCTTTTCACTGTTTCTTTTATATGCCGAATAGATAATGTTTATAACTGTTAGAGGCATAATTTCCTCTCGTCGCACTGTAGCTAAAATTTATCTCGTGGATATTACATCGGGTAGGCAAACGGTACAGTCGGCCTTTGGCTGTGGAGCGGTGCGGTACGTCCCGGCCGCTCCGTATCGCCTTTTCGGGTGTGTTGCTGTTTACCGCGCTAGTGTTGAGTGTTATAGTTACGTTCCTGACATCCGATGGCTCTTTCGTACTGCAGTTTGACACTAAGTGCTCTCGACCCAACGCCCACGAAGTAGATAGATTTCTACGCCACGTGATTCATGTTGAACCGAAAGAGCTGCTGGGTATCCACTTATCTATCGTCTCCAGCGTTGTCTACCGAGGCCTGTGACAACCTTCTCAGACGATCTGCGGAAGGTTATAGGTTCTGCCACTCTGACGGAAACGTTGGTGTGGTAATACTCGAACGTGCTGGACTGGGAATACAAAGTGTGCGCGTGTTTGAGCCACCATTTGAAGTTCCAGTGGCTTTGGTCACCCTTGCTCTTCGACCCTATGGCACAGTCCTCGGCCATACGGCCGAAAAATGGGAGACTTTCGAAACTTACCCTGTCCTTAACGGGGTGCGGCAGGTCCGTATTGAATAGCACCACCATATACCTTCGTATCTCACGATCGCTGGTTGCCGGGCGATAATTATTTACGACGGTCAGCCGAGGACCTGTTCTGGATGAAGACAGGTAGGACATATGCGTGCCGAATGCCTGCAATACCGTCTCGTGCAGACGCCCTCAGCCGATCTGATTCGACCGTCGATAGCGACCTCTTTGCCGATTACGTATGCTGCGGTGGCGAGACGAAAAACACCAGCTGTTTATGACGACCCTTCTATATTGGTGCAAGCCTTGGAGGCTCCTGCAACAAACAGTTCCTGAGGTGTCCCCTGCGTCTTCCAGCGCCGATGCCTCTGTTGCCCTCTCGTCGAGCTTAGGCGCATCACTGCAATGACAAGCCGACGGTACGGTGGAAGTTGAAGAACAGGATGGCGCGTCCACCCCCTGCCCTGCACCGGATACAGAGGCGAGACATCGTAAACAGAAATTGCCGAAGCGCCATAAGAAACGGCGCATAACGACCGACGCAATAGAATGGCTCGAGGAAGCAACGATGGATGATGAGGCGCGTCAGCCGATAAACCGATCCGACATGGCCGATACTAACGTATCACACGGTCGCTGTCTTCTCCTGCTACCGGTGGGTCCGCGCACTGTGGGGATGCGGGAGATCACCGAAGCCCCGACCCCGGGGATGCACCCACTACTACGTCTGCCTCTCGAGATCCAGTGGAATCGACCTCCCTGGGAGATTGGGCGCAGGAGATGGAAATGCAGGATGCATTTCAGGACCCTGACGATACACCGATGCCGTTGGCAACCTCTACGTTAACGGCGACAGACGCCTAGGCTTGCATGACCCACACCCGTCGCATCCTATCTCTACGCCCCGACGACGCTCCACCTGTAAAGCCAAGGACAGCCCCCCCGACTTGATGGAACAGGCATACCGCCTCGCCACGATCAATGTCAACGGCATCGCTTCTGCTCTCAAAACCCGTATGTTGCACGATACGTTACGAGCTGCGGATCTGGATGTTGTTTTCCTTCAAGAACTCCGATCACGACTTTGTATCGATACCTACGGATATGACGCCTACGCTATGCCTTCAAATGTGGGCGGAGGAGGTACGGCTGTTCTGCTGTGGGGAGGGATTATAGCGACTGATGTATCTTATTTACTGTCGGCCCAGGGGGTCGCACTTACAGTTGGTACAGTTCGTCTGGTGAACCTGTATACTCCCTCGGGCGCCGACAGAAGGAGAGAACGCCGCATCTTTTTTGCCGAAGGCATAGTACTACTCTTCCAAGGCAATGCCGACCGCTTGGTAGTAGGCGAAGATTTCAATTGTGTGCGCAGACCATCCGACCAGCGTAGTGTAACGACGCGTATGACTCAATGATTTTTCTTTGAAATATGACCATGTGCAGACTTCGTCACCTACGTCGTTTACAAAACACTTCAAAAAATTATTTAAATTCTTTTAAAGTTCTCTATAAAAGATTCTTGAACGAAACTGTAATTAAAACACCTTCAGTTGAGTCGTTTGTGCAAAATTACGTCACTCAGTCCAACTGGTTTGCGCAAACTTTTGAAATTTAGATGTCGTTTGTTTCTTCTTGGAAATTATATTCTTGCAAGTTATCTTATTTTTACCATATTAAAATCAGACTGTAAAACCTTTAAGATTCAAAAATCGAAATCAAACTCTTCTGAAAATTAATATCTTGGAAACATTCAGTAATAATTCTTCCTCAATATAACTCTTCATAAATAATTCTGGAACACGTATTTAAGCTTCAGATCATACACTGTTTTATTGTCTTCGTATATGCTACATACAGATGTGAACATCAGACTCGACAAAACAGAACTGAACAAAATACAACATGAACTAAACATTCTGTGACGTCATTACAATGGAAAATTACAAATTTTTATTTATTTGAATGTTGGAGGTTCGACGCAACAACCCGGTCACAGGATCTCCTGCTGCTCTTTGGCCGTTGACCCGCGGCGTCTAGTGGCCAGCAATTTTCTTTCTGGTTCCGGCAGTGCAGATGCTGTTTCCGCGAGTTGCGCTGCTCTCTCCAAACATGAGACATACAAAACGAAAATTCAAAACTTTAAATATTTTACAAACATAACAAAATATTACAAATACATAAACAAAACACTAAATTAAACTTATATTTACCTGCAAACTGAGCTGATCATTGTGGATGGGTGCCACACTGTACCATCTGCCCAGCACTTCAGGCGCTTATAAAAGACTTGGCTTTGTCAGACGCAATGGTCGTACAACACGGAGACCGAAAGGCATACACCTACTTTACTAGTCATTCCGCGAGCCGTTTGGATCGTGTTTCTACATCTACATCTACATCTACATTTATACTCCGCAAGTCACCCAACGGTGTGTGGCAGAGGGCACTTCACGTGCCACTGTCATTACCTCCCTTTTCTGTTCCAGTCGCGTATGGTTCGCGGGAAGAACGACTGCCGGAAAGCCTCCGTGCGCGCTCGAATCTCTCTAATTTTACATTCGTGATCTCCTCGGGAGGTATAAGTAGGGAGAAGCAATATATTCGATACCTCATCCAGAAACGCACCCTCTCGAAACCTGGCGAGCAAGCTACACCGCGATGAAGAGCGCCTCTCTTGCAGAGTCTGCCACTTGAGTTTGCTAAACATCTCCGTAACGCTATCACGGTTACCAAATAACCCTGTGACGAAACGTGCCGCTCTTCTTTGGATCTTCTCTATCTCCTCCGTCAACCTGATCTGGTACGGATCCCACACTGATGAGCAATACTCAAGTATAGGTCGAACGATTGTTTTGTAAGCCATCTCCATTGTTGATGGACTACATTTTCTAAGGACTCTCCCAGTGAATCTCAACCTGGTACCCGCCTTACCAACAATTAATTTTATTTGATCATTCCACTTCAAATCGTTCCGCACGCATCCTCCCAGATATTTTACAGAAGTAACTGCTACCAGTGTCTGTTCCGCTATCATATAATCATAGAATAAAGGATCCTTGTTTTTATGTATTCGCAATACATTACATTTGTCTATGTTAAGGGTCAGTTGCCACTCCCTGCACCAAGCGCCTATCCGCTGCAGATCTTCCTGCGTTTCGCTACAATTTTCTAATGCCGCAACTTCTCTGTATACTACAGCATCATCCGCGAAAAGCCGCGTGGAACTTCCGACACTATCTACTAGGTCATTTATATATATTGTGAAAAGCAATGGTCCCATAACACTATCCTGTAGCACGCCAAAGGTTACTTTAACGTCTGTAGACGTCTCTCCATTGACAACAACATGCTGTGTTCTGTTTGCTAAAAACTCTTCAATCCAGCCACACAGCTGGTCTGATATTCCGTAGGCTCTTTTTTGTTTATCAGGCGACAGTGCGTAACTGTATCGAACGCCTTCCGGAAGTCAAGGAAAATAGCATCTACCTGGGAGCCTGTATCTCATATTTTCTGGGTCTCATGAACAAATAAAGCGAGTTGGGTCTCACACGATCGCTGTTTCCAGAATCCATGTTGATTCCTACAGAGTAGATTCTGGGTTTCCAAAAACGACATGATACTCGAGCAAAAAACATGTTCTAAAATTCTACAACAGATCGACGTCAGAGATATAGGTCTATAGTTTTGCGCATCTGCTCGACGACCCTTCTCGAAGACTGGGACTACCTGTGCTCTTTTCCAATCATTTGGAACCTTCCGTTCCTCTAGAGGCTTGCGGTACACGGCTGTTAGAAGGGGGGCAAGTTCTTTCGCGTACTCTGTGCAGAATCGAATTGGTATTCCGTCAGGTCCAGTGGACTTTCCTCTGTTGAGTGATTCCAGTTGCTTTTCTATTCCTTGGACACTTATTTCGATGTCAGCCATTTTTTCGTTTGTGCGAGGATTTAGAGAAGGAACTGCAGTGCGGTCTTCCTCTGTGAAACAGCTTTGGAAAAAGGTGTTTAGTATTTCAGCTTTACCCGTGTCATCCTCTGTTTCAATGCCATCATCATCCCGGAGTGTCTGGATATGCTGTTTCGAGCCACTTACTGATTTAAGACCAGAACTTCCTAGGATTTTCTGTCAGGTCGGTACATAGAATTTTACTTTCGAATTCACTGAACGCTTCACGCATAGCCCTCCTTACGCTAACTTTGACATCGTTTAGCTTCTGTTTGCTGAGAGGTTTTGGCTGCGTTTAAACTTGGAGTGAAGCTCTCTTTGCTTTCGCAGTAGTTTCCTAACTTTGTTGTTGAACCACGGTGGGTTTTTCCCGTCCCTCACAGTTTTACTCGGCACGTACCTGTCTAAAACGCATTTTACGATTGCCTTAAACTTTTTCCATAAACACTCAACATTGTCAGTGTCGGAACTGAAATTTTCGTTTTGATCTGTTAGGTAGTCTGAAATCTACCTTCTATTAGTCTTGCTAAACAGATAAACCTTCCTCCCTTTTTTTATATTCCTATTAACTTCCATATTCAGGGATGCTGCAACGGCCTTATGATCAATGATTCCCTGTTCTGCACTTACAGAGTCGAAAAGTTCGGGTCTGTTTGTTATCAGTAGGTCCAAGATGTTATCTCCACGAGTCGGTTCTCTGTTTAATTGCTCGAGGTAATTTTCGGATAGTGCACTCAGTATAATGTCACTCGATGCTCTGTCCCTACCACCCGTCCTAAACATCTGAGTGTCCCAGTCTATATCTGGTAAATTGAAATCTCCACCTAAGACTATAACATGCTGAGAAAATTTATGTGAAATGTATTCCAAATTTTCTCTCAGTTGTTCTGCCACTAATGCTGCTGAGTCGGGAGGTCGGTAAAAGGAGCCTATTATTAACCTAGCTCGGTTGTTGAGTGTAACCTCCACCCATAATAATTCACAGGAACTATCCACTTCTACTTCACTACAGGATAAACTACTACTAACAGCGACAAACACGCCACCACCAGTTGCATGCAATCTATCCTTTCTAAACACCGTCTGTGCCTTTGTAAAAATTTCGGCAGAATTTATCTCTGACTTCAGCCAGCTTTCTGTACCTATAACGATTTCAGCTTCGGTGCTTTCTATCAGCGCTTGAAGTTCCGGTACTTTACCCATGCAGCTTCGACAGTTTACAATTACAATACCGATTGCTGCTTGGTCGCCGCATGTCCTGACTTTGCCCCGCACCCGTTGAGGCTGCTGCCCTTTCTGTACTTGCCCGAGGCCATCTAACCTAAAAAACCGCCCAGTCCACGCCACACAACCCCTGCTACCCATGTAGCCGCTTGCTGCGTGTAGTGGACTCCTGACCTATCCAGCGGAACCCGAAACCCCACCACCCTATGGCGCAAGTCGAGGAATCTGCAGCCCACACGGTCGCAGAACCGTCTCAGCCTCTGATTCAGACCCTTGCTCTGTACCAAAGGTCCGCAGTCAGTCCTGTCGTCGATGCTGCAGATGGTGAGCTCTGCTTTCAACCCGCTAGCGAGACTGGCAGTCTTCACCAAATCAGATAGCCGCCGGAAGCCAGAGAGGATTTCCTCCGATCCATAGCGACACACATCATTGGTGCCGACATGAGCGACCACCTGCAGATGGGTGCACCCTGTACCCTTCATGGCATCCGGAAGGACCCTTTCCCCATCTGGAGTGACTCCCCCCGGTATGCACACGGAGTGCACATTGGTTTTCTTCCACTCTCTTGCTGCCATTTCGCTAAGGGGCCCCATTACGCACCTGACGTTGGAGCTCCTAACTACCAGTAAGCCCACCCTCTGCGACCGCCTGGATCTTGCAGACTGAGGGGCAACCTCTGGAACAGGACAAGCAGCCATGTCCGGCCGAAGATCAGTATCAGCCGGAGACAGAGCCTGAAACCGGTTCCTCAGACAAACTGGAGAGGCATTCCGTTCAGCCCTCCGGAATGTCTTTCGCCCCTTGCCACACCTCGAGACGACCTCCCTCTCTACCACAGGTGAGGGGTCAGCCTCAATGTGGGCAGTATCCCGGGCAGCCACAATCTTAGTCCGATCGGCGGATGCGTGGGACGAGCTGGCCGTCCCCGACAAACCCCCATTCGGACCCCCACAGTGATGCCCATTGGCAACAGCCTCAAGCTGTGTGACCAAAGCCAACACTGCCTGAAGCTGGGAGTGAAGGGATACCAACTCAGCCTGCATCCGAACACAGCAGTTGCAGTCCCTATCCATGCTAAAAACTGTTGTGCAAAGAACGTCTGAACTAATCTACAGAGAGCACAAACAAATCGACACAAAATTTAAACGGTTATTAAAACACAAGATTGCCTAGTAAATGCCGTAATGCTGCTACTTGCGCACTGCTGACACACTGCTCGGCGGCGGAAGGAGACTAAGCGATTTTACACTATTCAGGTACTAAAACGCGATGCTACATCTCTCAAATACTATAATTCGCCCGAAATTTATGAATTAAACAATGCAAGAACCAAAAACACGCAAAGAAATTAAGAATTAAACTATGTAACAAATGAGTGAGCTAGGAGTATACGACTTTCTGCTGGCAGCTGCTTATCCAACGGCGGCAGGGAGCACACTGGCTGTGACCAACCGACACTGGCCGTTCAAAACAAAAACAGAAGACAGACGACTACGCGAATTTACACTATTCAGGTACTAAAACGCGGTGCTACATCTCTGAAATACTATAATACGCCCGAAATTTATGAATTAAACAATGCAAGAACCAAAAACACGCAAAGAAATTAACAATTAAACTATGTTACAAATGAGTGAGCTAGGAGTATACGACTTTCTGCTGGCAGCTGCTTATCCAACGGCGGCAGGGAGCACACTGGCTGTGACCAACCGACACTGGCCGTTCAAAACAAAAACAGAAGACAGACGACTACGCGAATTTACACTATTCAGGTACTAAAACGCGATGCTACAACTCTGAAATACTATAATACGCCCGAAATTTATGAATTAAACAATGCAAGAACCAAAAACACGCAAAGAAATTAACAATTAAACTATGTTACAAATGAGTGAGCTAGGAGTATACGACTTTCTGCTGGCAGCTGCTTATCCAACGGCGGCAGGGAGCACACTGGCTGTGACCAACCGACACTGGCCGTTCAAAACAAAAACAGAAGACAGACGACTACGCGAATTTACACTATTCAGGTACTAAAACGCGATGCTACAGCTCTGAAATACTATAATACGCCCGAAATTTATGAATTAAACAATGCAAGAACCAAAAACACGCAAAGAAATTAACAATTAAACTATGTTACAAATGAGTGAGCTAGGAGTATACGACTTTCTGCTGGCAGCTGCTTATACAACGGCAGCAGGGAGCACACGCGGCCTGCGATCGGCAGTGGTCGACGCTGAGATGTGGCCGGCGGCTTTCACGGACCACCTAGAGTATGTATGCACTGTCACCCTCCCCCGCCAACGCGTCCGACGAAGTAGAGGTCTGTGGCGCCTCAGTGTGGCCCTTCTTGATGAGGTAAATTGCTGATGCGAAGTTGAGTGCACATGGAGCAGATGCCACCTGTGATTACCCGCCTACGGTTCCAACTTCACTGGTGGTTACTGTGTGTCAAGCCCTCCTTGTGCCGAACGTTAGCCAGTTATGGACGAGATCGAGCGCGCTGGTATACTCCGACCACTAATTTCTACTACGCTGCGCTCCGCGAACTGGCTGTGTAACCGCCGTCGCCGGAACGACAATCGGCAGAACACCATTCAAGGCACAATTATTGCTGCATATCACCGCCGTACGTGTCGCGGGTGTGCGGGTGCTGGCGAGGACAACTGATGATGTTAGAGGAGTACGACCTTCCCTCCACCATATCATTCAAGATAGGAGAAGACGCAAGAAGCAGCTCATTACAGATGTCGAGACGGAGGATGGACGACGAGCTGAAACGCAAATGGACATCGTCCGAGCGTTCACACAGTCATATACATATGTATGTAGGCTGTTTAGGTTTTTATGTTGGTAACGCCACGTAGCGCTCTATATGAAAATGCCTGACTGTCTGTGTGAAGTCTGTGGCTGGTTTGCATTGTTGGAATATTCGCTATTGTAGTGTTGGGCAGTTGGATGTGAACAGCGCGTAGCGTTGCGCATTTGGAGGTGAGCCGCCAGCAGTGGTGGATGAGGGGAGAGAGATGGCAGAATTTTAAGAGCGGACGATCTGGACGTGTGTCCGCCAGAAAGAGTAAATTTGTAATACTGGATATCATGAACTGATATATATATATTATGACTTTTGAACACTGTTAAGGTAAATACATTGTTTGTTCTCTATCAAAATCTTTCATTTGCTAAGTATGCCTATCAGTAGTTAGTGCCTTCAGTAGTTAGAATCTTTTATTTAGCTGGCAGTATTGGCGCTCGCTGTATTGCAGTAGTTCGAGTGACGAAGATTTTTGTGAGATAAGTGATTCATGAAAAGTATAGGTTATTGTTAGTCAGGGCCATTCTTTTGTAGGGATAATTGAAAGTCAGACTGCGTTGCGCTAAAAAAAATATTCTGTGTCAGTTTAGTGATGATCACAACAAATAAAGAGTGAACTGTCTGAGTACGTTAAGTTTTGCTCAGCTGTTTGAAAATCAAATAACGTGGAGGTTTTCCAGCACAGTAATTCATTAATATTCTAAGGGGGTGTTTCAACTTCTCTACGAGCAAGAGTCCAAAATGGATGTATGAGTGAGGGAAGTCCTATCCGACCTACCCGTCTCTCGGAATCCGCAAGATGATGCTACGCTCTTTTCGGAGGTGACGTTGGAAGAACTGCGAGAGGCTATGTTGCGCCGTGCTCCCAACAAAACGACAGGTCCTAACGGACTCCCTCTTGAATTTTACAAAAGGTTTTTGATCTTATGGGCCCAATGTGGGTCAGGATGTACAGAGAACTCCTGAACCCCCATTTTCAAGTACCATCTGAATTCACTGAGAGCCTCTTGATTCCGGTGCCCAAACCCGGAGGAGGCTGTCGCCCACTTCAAATTTTCGCCCACCGACAATGCTAAACACCGACTACAAGCTGTTGACACGTATCGTCCGTGAGAATCTCAGATCTATGGTTAGGGCGGCCATTCACACTGATCAAACCTGCCTCAGAGGCAACACTAATGTGTTTACGACTTTGAGCACGTATAGAAACGTGCAAACATGTCGTCTCCACGGCGCTCTTGCTGCGCTGATTTCTGACCACACTTCCGATCATGTCGAACATGGTTTTCTGCGTGCAGCTGAACCGCGCGACCTCAACGGTCGCAGGTTCGAATCCTGCCTCGGGCATGGATGTGTGTGATGTCCTTAGGTTAGTTAGGTTTAAGTAGCTCTAAGTTTTAGGGGACTGACGACCTCAGAAGTTAAGTCCCATAGTGCTCAGAGCCATTTGAACGATTTGCGTGCAGCTATGGAACACATCGGCATCCCATGCATGACGACATCTGTTGTGCTTCGTTTGATCCATGGGGCGGTCACGAGAATTATGGTAAACGGCTATTGGTCCGCCCCCGTCCGTATCAACAGGTCCGTCAGACAGGGTTCTCCTCTGTGATTTGGCGCAGTTGTTAGCATACTGGACTCGCATTCGGGAGGACGACGGTTCAATCCCGTCTCCAGCCATCCTGATTTAGGTTTTCCGTGATTTCCCTAAATCGTTTCAGGCAAATGCCGGGATGGTTCCTTTGAAAGGGCACGGCCGATTTCCTTCCCAATCCTTCCCTAACCCGAGCTTGCGCTCCGTCTCTAATGACCTCGTTGTCGACGGGACGTTAAACACTAACCACCACCACCACCACCACCACCATCCTCTGCGATTCTTGAAGTTTTCCCGGTGGACATAATGTTCCATCATCTTTCGGGCGTGCACTCGGGACAGCGACAATTCTTCTTGCGATATTTCGGCTAGAAACCTCCCAGCCATCTTCAAGGCGAGTCGGAGACTTCGTTCGGAAAGAATTTCTGCATCTTCACTTCCGACAGATGTCACCACTTTTAAAGATTAATTATTTATTTACAAGCACGGTGGATTCGCGGCAGCACTATTTTGTTTGCACTCTGCGCTTATATGTTTATCTTTGCTATATACATCTTATCTATGACTAGCGCAGTAGTGGCGACTTTGATATCTTTGACGCACGCGCTTTCAATCCTCAGCAGCTTTGTATCACGTGACTCTCCGTATAAATAAGCACGCGCGAACGCTATGAACTCAGTCTCCGACTCGCCTTGAAGATGGCTGGGAGGTTTCTAGCCGAAATATCGCAAGAAGAATTGTCGCTGTCCCGAGTGCACGCCCGAAAGATGATGGAACAACAACAGGGTTCTCCTCTTTCTGACATGTTATTCGCCATTGCCCTCGAACCAGCTCTTCACGGACTGCGGAGACGCTTGGAAGGTCTTAGCCTCCGCTCTGTGACTTTTCGATGTGGCGTATACGTCGATGATGTGATGTTCTTAGCACGAACTGATGACGAAATACGCACCGCGCTTTCCTGGCTCCAACAGTATGGTGCTGTGGCAGGCAGTGTGATCAGCCTCCGGAAATCACGCTACATGGAGGTGGGAGGAGGCATGCCTGCAGAACTGGATGTACGCGTGACGAAAGTCTCAATGCTCAAATGTTTAGGGATATCGCACCATCGACAAATACAACGTACGGTCGCCTTTACGTAACGTAAGGTCGTACGACGACTCCGCATAGAGGCTCCCCTCAACAAATTTATATCGTTGGACATTTTGCAACGCGCTCAGTACGTCAATATGTACATGGCTTCTCAACTAAACCGGCCACGTATTACCGATGACAGACACGATGGCTTCCAGGATACAGGCAGTTTTCAGACAGGTGGTGAACGCTGGTGCCGTTTTTAAGATCCGTTTTGTAGCTCTTACTTTACCCTCCCACAAAGGAGGTGTTGGACTCACATCAAGCACAGAGCGTTGGCGCTGTACCTACGCTCAATGCGGCGACTCTGGCTTTCACCAACAGACAATCTTCCTGACGCCCTGATAGTAGAGGTGGCCCCACACACGCTGTGCCCACCGGTACCTGTTGGACATTTATCGCCCTCGCTATCACAAATTAGGACGTTTTTGGTGGAGCTCAGCTATATGTTGGGGGGTTATACCGGAGACGCGGAACCCGACAGCGAAGATTTATTGTAGTGTTCTCCAACGCTTGAATCTGGCTAACGACATTGTGCTACGCCTGACCACGGTTGACTGGACGCAGGTTTGGCGAACCATCCTTCCTGTGCGGTTTAGTGCGGTATGTGGTCACTAACGAGAAATTTCCGACCAGACGACGTCTACATGCATTTCACCTAACTGTCGACCCAATGTGCTCCCGTTGCGCGACGGAAGATACGGACGAGCACAGACTGAACTGTGGCCCCGCACACGAGTGTTGGAAACTGATCCGCCAGATACTGACTTTCATCCTACGCCGCCCCTACGTTTCGATTGTGCCGCTGGACCTCTTTCATCCTGACGCCATCTATTTCCCGCTGACCCGGATGAAGGTGATCAATTGGGTACAAGGAATAGCGATCCACTGCAGGTACCGCGACGGGGAAAAGGAAGTCCTCGATTTGTGGCAATACATGATCGACGAGTTCCTCGTCTTAACAAACAGGACGCAATACCGGAACCTATTTGCTAACTATTTGGTGTCGTCATTCATGGACCTACAGCCCAGCTGGGGTGTGCCGGGTGTGAGAAGAAGTTGACTTGCAGACATGATATTTCCTCGGTTCCCCTACGGTAACAGAAACAGTCTCTGGCTGTGTGCAACTGCCTCGGGCACTCCGACGGTTGATGACTGGTGATGTCCACTGTAATGACGACCGCCTCTTACTAGCCGCCCGCTTCGATAAGGTGATTCAAATGGTTCATATGGCTCTGAGCACTATGGGACTTAACATCTGAGGTCATCAGTCCCCTAGAACTTAGAACTACTTAAACCTAACTAACCTAAGGACATCACACATATCCATGCCCTAGGCAGGATTCGAACCTGCGACCGTAGCAGTCGCACGGTTCCGGACTGAAGCGCCTAGAACCGCTCGGCCACCGCGGCCGGCCGATAAGGTGATCCCAGCAGGCAAGATGACCCTTTTTAATTATTATTATCGTCGTAACCTTTGGCGTATGGCTCCCCTGTTTTTGTTGCTTATTATAGGTGGTAGGATGGGGGAGACATCGAGGCCAGGCCTCGGAATTAGACCCCTGCCCGCCGTGGCTCCTACCGTCTGCCGCTGACTTTGCTCCTCACCAACAATTAAGAAAAGTAAATAAATAAAAAAAATTAAAAAATATTAAAAAATCTCGGTAGGCTGCCCGGGTTCGATTCCCGCGCGATCCATTTGTTTTTAATATTTACTGTTGCGTTTTCGTATACAAGAGGTAGAAGAAATGAAGTAATTATTTTTGCAATCAAGCAAACCAAACATCTCTCCCTTTTTTTCAACAAAAAAACAGTTGGTAGCAAAAACAGAAAAAAATGGTAAGGCGACAGAAAAAAAAAATTGTAAGGCTACCGCAGGAGATAAGCGGGGAATCCGGTTTCGAGTCCCGTCCCGGCACAAATTTTCCTTAAAAAAAGAGAAAGATAAAAAAAAAACGGTAAGGCGACCGCTCGCGATATGCGGGAAATCCGGGTTCGAGTCCCGGTGCGGCACAAATTTTCATTGTTCTCATTCCATTATACAGCTTATAGTTATCCATCTCCACAACTGCGTATACATTTCATTCGAGGCATTTTTCGTTGTGCCGAGATCTTTTCAACAAATTTCAAACACCAATTTTCTTCTCCGACTGCGAAAATATTTTGTTGTCGCCCATGTATATAGGAATAAATGACCATTGCAGTAAAGTAAGAGAAATCAGTGCTCCCACACGCTGTTCGCACGTGGGACGGTGGATAAATAGTATGAAGGTGGAACTATGAATCCTCTACCAGGAACTTAGCTTAAATTGCAGAGTAGTCATGTAGACGTAGATGGAGCTGTAGATGGCTGTGAGAGGGAGAGCCCCTTCGCATGCAGAGCTCCTTGGGACACTCATCTGGCCCCACTCACGTGGCGACCTCATTATTTCTCTCTCGCCTTATTTTATTATTGTCGGTCCAACTGATATCCATTACGCTTTTAGCCTTCTCACATTTATTGTTACGAATCTCCAGGATAGACGGCATTCTTTACTCTGTAACTGTCTTCGCCCTTAATTGGGTTGATGGGGGTCGGATGTCACAGATAAGCACTGTGAGATCAATCGTCACTTAAGATCTACATACGTTTACTTCTCTTTAAATTATTTCTCTGCTCTTGCATCAATATTGTTTCCATGGCCTGGATTTTCCCAATTCTCCTATTTTCATAATTCGATCAAATTTATGAACTATCTCTTGACCTAAGGAATGACGACCTTTCTGTTCAGTTCCTCAACACCGTACCAACAAACCAAACATCAAACGAACTACGTAGAGATGAGTCGCAAACTCAAATTACATCGGGATGGCCGGATGAGTAATTGACAATTCAACTCCAGTGTCCTCCCCCCCCCCCCCCCCCCGTCCACACCGCCCTCTCGCCCCTACTACATCCGAGCTGTGCAATGCGTACGCTGAGGTTGGCCGACCTCGCGCGTCTCCAGCGCGGATGCCGACCACCAGATATCTGGGACGTATCATGTAATATTCTGACATTTCCCCAGAAAATAGCACGTAATAATTTTGTCAAAACGCGGCTACATATCAACTAATTTAATTGGATGATATCCCGAGAATAATTACCGAAAAGGCTGAAAATGAAATTCTTCAGTAATACACTATGTTTCCAGAATGAGATTTTCACTCTGCAGCGGAGTGTGCGCTGATATGAAACTTCCTGGCAGATTAAAACTGTGTGCCCGACCGAGACTCGAACTCGGGACCTTTGCCTTTCGCGGGCAAGTGCTCTACCATCTGAGCTACCGAAGCACGACTCACGCCCGGTCCTCACAGCTTTACTTCTACCAGTATCTCATCTCCTACCTTCCAAACTTTACAGAAGCTCTCCTGCGAACCTGCAGAACTAGCACTCCTGAAAGAAAGGATACTGCGGAGACATGGCTTAGCCACAGCCTGGAGGATGTTTCCAGAATGAGATTTTCACTCTGCAGCGGAGTGTGCGCTGATATGAAACTTCCTGGCAGATTAAAACTGTGTGCCCGACCGAGACTCGAACTCGGGACCTTTGCCTTTCGCGGGCAAGTGCTCTACCATCTGAGCTACCGAAGCACGACTCACGCCCGGTCCTATGTGATCAAAAGTATCCGGACACCATCAAAAACATACTTTTTCATATTAAGTACATTGTGTTCCCACCTACTGCCAGGTACTCCATATTAGCGACCTCAGTAGTCATCAGACATCGTGAGAGAGCAGTATGGGGCGCTCCGCGGAACTCACGGACTTCGAACGTGGTCAGGTGATTGGGTGTCACTTGCATCATATGCTTGTACTCGAGATTTACACACTCCTAAACATCCCTAGGTCCACTGTTTCCGATGTGATAGTGAAGTGGAAACGTGAGGGGACACGTACAGCACAAAAGGGTACAGACCGAACTGTATGTTGACTGACAGAGACCGCCGACAGTTGAAGGTGCTCATAAAGTGTAATAGGCAGACATCTATTCAGACTATCACACAGGAATTCCAAACTGCATCAGAATCCACTGCAAGTACTATGACAGTTAGGCGGGTGGTAAGAAAACTTGAATTTCATGGTCGAGCGGCTGTTCATAAGCCACACATCACGCCGGCAAATGCAAAACGACACTTTGCTTGGTGTAAGGAGCGTAAACATTGGACGATTGAACAGTGGAAAACGTTGCGTGGAGTGACGAATCATGGTACACAATTTGGCGATCCGATGGCAGGGTGTGGGTATGGCGAATGCCCGGTGAACGTCGTCTGCCGGCGTGTATAGTGCCAACAGTAAAATTCTGAGGCGGTGGTATTATGGTGTGGTCGTGTTTTTCATGGAGGGGGCTTGCACCCTTTTTTGTTTTGCGTGACACTATCACAGCACAGGTCTACATTGATATTTTAAGCATCTTCTTGCTTCCCACTGTTGAAAAGCAATTCGGGGATGGCGATTGCATCTTTCATCGCGATCGAGTACCTGTTCATAATGCATTGCCTGTGGTGGGTTGGTTACACGACAATAACATCCCTGTAGTGGACTGACCTGCACAGAGTCCTGGCCTGAATCCTATAGACCACCTTTGGGATGTTTTGGAATGCCGACTTCGTGCCATGCCTCACCGACCGACATCGATACCTCTCCTCAGTGCAGCACTCCGTGAAGAATGGGTTACCATTTCCCAAGAAACCTTCCAGCACCCGATTGAACGTATGCCTGCGAGAATGGAAGATGTCATCTAGGGTAAGGGTGCGTCAACACCATATTGAATTCCAGCATTACCGAAGGAAGGCTCCACGAACTTGTAAGTCATCTTCAACCGGGTGTCCGGTTACTTTTGATCACATAGTGTGTGTGTCTTGTAGTAGAGTTACTATGATACAAAGAAGAGCATGGACATTGTGGGGACGTAAAAGTGTTTGTTTTTATATGGCAACAGGAAAATAACGGGAGATAAATTGAAACTGATATTAATTCAGTGTGTATAAAACTTGTAATGTTAAAGTTGGAATGAATCTTACTCGAAAGTTAGCAAATGTAGGGTGTAGAAAAATTTCCGCTACCAGTCACAATAAAAGATTATTTATTCGTCACACGACTGGTTTCGGGCTTGTGCCCATCTTCAGGTGTTTAAACATTCATGTACATGTTTGTATTGCTGGAGATCAATAAAGATGAAGCATCATTATTATAATTAATAATGATGCTTCATCTTTATTGATCTTCAGCAATACAAACATGCACATGAATGTGTAAACACCTAAAGATGGGCACAAGCCCGAAACCGGTTGTGTGACGAATAAGTGATATTTTATTGTGACTGGTAGCGGAAATTTTTCTACACCCTATAAAGGAACAGTCACGGAGTTCAACAGCATTCACTATGGATAAAATTCATTCAAGTTAGTAAATGTGCTTCACAAAGAAGTTTTTCCGCTTAATTAAAAGTATACTTAAATGGATCTAAGCTAGTCCAGCTGTGTCTATGTTCCGTAAATTTACTTGTATGACGTAAGTTCGTACTGTCTCCTTTATGATCAAATGGTAGCGATATGAAGCTGCAGTCTGCTCACTCAGCATCGCTGCTGTTTCACGCCGCTCTCCTGAAAAGCTTACTTAAGTTTATTTCTCACCGTAGACATGCGTGGCCACCTACACTCGTAGCACAGCCTGGGATGTACGAGTGTAGTAGTTGTCTTAGTTTTTTTTTGGGGGGGGGGGGAGAAATTATAAGTAAATTACAGTTCCAATGCAAAGATGGCCTGCTGCGGCGGAACCAGATCGCATACAGGCTGATAACGCTGTAGAGAAGAATGTCTAATTGTGCCTATATGTAAACTTGAAGCACAAATTTCCAAATTTGTAAAATGAGGAAACAGCTCACGTTTGAATAAATATTTATTTATGCGATAGTTGTCTTTAAGAACACAACCACGTTCGTATTTCTGATCACAAGATATTACGCCTCCACTTTTAAATAAACTTAATTCTTCAGCTAATTCCGAAATGGCTGCCATGCAACAATACAATTAGATCCGCTCCGACAGCACGTCTTTCTGTTCCAGTATCTCAAGCCACGGTAAAAACTATCATTAATCCAGTGTCAACGATGCTTTATCAGCAAAGAGTAGCATCGCCTACACAGAGTTTATTCTCGCAGTCACTTCTTTCGCTACCACAAATCATTAATTTAAGTTCTTTGAACTACACTCTGTGCCGCTTAACACTGACAACACATATGGCGTACACAATTCATATCAAAATTATCACATTTTGGATCTGTTCAGACGAACTGTGCCATTACACTGACAACACATATGGCGTACACAATTCATATCAAAATTAGCACATTTTGGACCTGTTCAGACGAACTGTGCCATTACACTGTCTCTCCTTGAGAATGAGAGCTACTGTCTGGTGCGCCTCCAACACGATATCAGCCTGGGATCTCACTGAGTGAAGAACTGTCTACAGTGATGAGACCCACCTCGAACTGTCCCGACGCCCAGCGAAGACCTTTCTGAAGATGCCCTGGACAGGAGTGGAATGTCTGTGCAGACGCCACGGACAGCGGTGGAATAGAAACTTGACTGTCGCCCGCCATACAGGTCGACAGCCAGGAGTGATGGTCTGGGGCGCCATTTCTTTCCATAGCGGAACCCCTTCGGTTGTCGACGGCAGCCTATCAGCTCGACGGTACGTCGACGCTATTCTATGCACCATTTTGTTGCCCTTCATGGCAAGCCATCCTGCGCTTACATTTCAGACACAAATGGCGAGTTTCTACTGCTTGTCTTCGTGCATGCCAAACCCAACCTTGGCCAGCAATGTCGCCGGATCTCTCCACAATTAAGAGCTTTATGGGAAGGGTCCTCCAACCAGCACGGGGTTTTGACCATCTAACGCGCCATTTGGACAGAATTTGGCACAACATACATCAGGAGGACATCCATCAACGCTAACAGTGAATGCAAAGGCGAATAACTGCTTGCGTAAGGGCCAGAGGTGGACCATCGTGTTACTGACTTGGCCAATTTGTGAAGCTCTTCCTCTTAAATCACCAAATTTTTTCTGAAATTGTCATCGTTTGTTCGTTTGTACATGTACATCACATCTACCGATTTTCGTCCCATTCGGACGATTCCTTCGCGGTGCGTCGTTTTCTTTGTCTTTCGAAGACATTTTAATATACCCTTCCGAAAATTAGCGCCAGTAGGAGCCCTACTGTAAATGAGAAAGTGTCACTGAAAACAAAACCAAATATTCTGTTCTTGAAAATATTTGAACAATTTCGTGGAATTTCAGGGCTCGGACATGGTCGCTCCCTCATTCGACTGGGCCATCTGGGAAGATATTCCCGTATATTCTGCATTCATTTTCTACGATAAGAAAAAGAGAAGAAGTTGATGGCGATGTAAACTACCCTACATACTACGGCGCACCGAACAAACAGTGCCCCTACTTCGCTCACAATCCAGCCCGTAGCCCATCAGTGATTGCGTGAGGCTCAGCCCGACCACTGCCTTGATGCCAAGGGCTCCTTACGTACTGAGCAGTGTGACGGCGTGGACGAGGCCTCAGTGCACTGCTTGACGGGAACCTTGACGATGAGGCGCCCTTGAGAAATCTTCCGTTTCAAAGCGTGACGATACAAATGTAACGTTCACAAGAGAACGGGGTTCTCAGGGAAGATCATCCGTACACAGCAGTAAAATCTCAATGACAGAGGTCCGAGACCTGTAAATGTGTCCGTAGCTGGCCTTGGAATAAACATCAGCTTCTCAGTGTAGCGGCCTTTGTCTGGTTATGTCGAGAAAAGCCAGCCACGTTGTGTAGCTTCGATGAAACCAACTGTTTCTAGCTGCCATATGCCAAAACATTTCTCTGAATATTTTGAAGTGTACTGATTGAAATGACCACGTAGGCGATCTCCTAGCCTTATGTCGCAAATACGTTGTTAGGATTGTCTATCTTCATTTGATTCCAGAGTTATAAGTCTCTGGCACGGTGCGCATCTGCATCTACATCTAAAATGCGCAAGCCACCTTACGTTAGTATTTTCGGTATGAATAGCATTTCTTCCATTTCACGTTCCATTCGTATGTGGTGCTTTGGAAGTTCTGCGTCGGACTATTATGAATAAAATTCATATACTAAATCTGCTTCCATTGGTACCCCTGACAATGTTCACGACATGTGTATTGACCTGCCTCTGAAATTAATCTTGCAACTGTGAAATCTCTGTGTACTGTTCCACAAAGTAATACTTAATTCACAAAAAAATGTTCAAATGTATATAAATTCCTGAGGGACCAAACTGCTAAGGTCATCGGTCCCTGAACTTACATACTACGTGAACTAACTTCTGCTGAGAACAACACACACACACACACACACACACACACACACACACACACATCCATGCCCGCGGGAGACTCGAACCTCCGGCGGGAGGGGCCGCGCAATCCATGACATGGCGCCTCAAACAACGCGGTCACAACGCGCGGCACCCATTCACAAAATGTGTTACTACTTCAGTGTTTCGTGATCACACAGTGCCGGCAGTCTGTGCACGGTTTTGACATAGACTGCCGTGCATGCATCAGAGCTACATTACTCCTTTCCAGTATACAATTTCATTACGTACATACTTGCAACCTTACGCAATTTCGCACGTGCCTGACTTATACACATGCAAAGACACATATGTGGTTAAGATACCACAGGGATCCAGCCTTGCTCCTCTCCTGTTTAATTTATACACTCCTGGAAATGGAAAAAAGAACACATTGACACCGGTGTGTCAGACCCACCATACTTGCTCCGGACACTGCGAGAGGGCTGTACAAGCAATGATCACACGCACGGCACAGCGGACACACCAGGAACCGCGGTGTTGGCCGTCGAATGGCGCTAGCTGCGCAGCATTTGTGCACCGCCGCCGTCAGTGTCAGCCAGTTTGCCGTGGCATACGGAGCTCCATCGCAGTCTTTAACACTGGTAGCATGCCGCGACGGCGTGGACGTGAACCGTATGTGCAGTTGACGGACTTTGAGCGAGGGCGTATAGTGGGCATGCGAGAGGCCGGGTGGACGTACCGCCGAATTGCTCAACACGTGGGGCGTGAGGTCTCCACAGTACATCGATGTTGTCGCCAGTGGTCGGCGGAAGGTGCACGTGCCCGTCGACCTGGGACCGGACCGCAGCGACGCACGGATGCACGCCAAGACCGTAGGATCCTACGCAGTGCCGTAGGGGACAGCACCGCCACTTCCCAGCAAATTAGGGACACTGTTGCTCCTGGGGTATCGGCGAGGACCATTCGCAACCGTCTCCATGAAGCTGGGCTACGGTCCCGCACACCGTTAGGCCGTCTTCCGCTCACGCCCCAACATCGTGCAGCCCGCCTCCAGTGGTGTCGCGACAGGCGTGAATGGAGGGACGAATGGAGACGTGTCGTCTTCAGCGATGAGAGTCGCTTCTGCCTTGGTGCCAATGATGGTCGTATGCGTGTTTGGCGCCGTGCAGGTGAGCGCCACAATCAGGACTGCATACGACCGAGGCACACAGGGCCAACACCCGGCATCATGGTGTGGGGAGCGATCTCCTACACTGGCCGTACACCACTGGTGATCGTCGAGGGGACACTGAATAGTGCACGGTACATCCAAACCGTCATCGAACCCATCGTTCTACCATTCCTAGACCGGCAAGGGAACTTGCTGTTCCAACAGGACAATGCACGTCCGCATGTATCCCGTACCACCCAACGTGCTCTAGAAGGTGTACGTCAACTACCCTGGCCAGCAAGATCTCCGGATCTGTCCCCCATTGAGCATGTTTGGGACTGGATGAAGCGTCGTCTCACGCGGTCTGCACGTCCAGCACGAACGCTGGTCCAACTGAGGCGCCAGGTGGAAATGGCATGGCAAGCCGTTCCACAGGACTACATCCAGCATCTCTACGATCGTCTCCATGGGAGAATAGCAGCCTGCATTGCTGCGAAAGGTGGATATACACTGTACTAGTGCCGACATTGTGCATGCTCTGTTGCCTGTGTCTATGTGCCTGTGGTTCTGTCAGTGTGATCATGTGATGTATCTGACCCCAGGAATGTGTCAATAAAGTTTCCCCTTCCTGGGACAATGAATTCACGGTGTTCTTATTTCAATTTCCAGGAGTGTATATACCTCATATTCCAACCCAGAAGTTTGGCTAAAAGGACGACTGGGCAATAGCCACCCAACACAAAACCTTAGAAGCAACTGAAGAAATCCTAACTTCTGATATAGACATCTTAAGTCAATATTTCCGTAATTGGAAGTTACACCCAAACTCAAGTAAAACAGAAATTGCATGTTTTTGCCTGTCCACTAGATTGGAACACAGATGTCTATTTTGGGAGAGATAGACTTCATCACAACATGCTTCCAAAATACCTTGGGATGTGGTGCGGAACGACAGACAACTGCTCATGTTGCATCAACATGCCCCTCATGTGCCTACAGTTGTCCTGTTGAAGATACCCTGACAGCGACGAGTGGTGTGACAAAATATTTAAAGGACATTGATATCGGTATATATTTTGTCATTTGCGTTATTTTATGCTGTGTTTAAATGTTGACGTGTAGTAGTTTTGTAAACTTTGTATGTGTGTTGCCATACGGTAGATAAATAACTGAAATAAAACTTCTTGAAAGTAATCAGAGTAAGTAAGAAAACATTAATTACTGATTAGAGGGAAAATTTTTTGTCCGAAAGGTCAGAACCTAACAGAAGATACGCTATTAGACTGTAACTAGGGTTATTAAGAAAAACTTAATGATTTGTGGCAAAACTGAAAAATGTCACCAACTGCTGCAGCTCACTACGTAAATGAAGTATCAAAAATACGTTATATTCCATACTTTCTGAACAGAACTTGAAAAAAAAATTTTTTTTTGGTAAAAGAACAGTCAAGTGTTTTATGAACTGATTTGCCTAAAAGTAAGAAATAAAATAGAATAGAGAAACACTTAACGTGCCTTTGCGTGATGCTCCTAAACACGTACAGTAAATATCCACTAGTAGACTAAACACTGAATCATATTCTCAACCGATACGCCCTCTGCTGCTCATGATTTCCATCAACATTCAAGGGCGTGCAAAACGTTTCTCTAATCTATTTTATATCTTTTTTTTAGATAAATCATTTCACAAGTCATTTCACCGGTTTTTTTATCAATTTTTTTCTGCTAATAGTTTGGCATGAAGCGCTCCAGCAGCACGACGTCACGTTCAAGAGGCCGTAGTTTACTATATTCTGTAGTGTTGTCTGCACTCCTTTCAGGTGAGATATTTCTGTTAGGTATGCATTCGACTTTCGGCATACTGAATACAAAAATATCGCTTCATGACATTCTTGTCACACACTGTTCGTGTTTTTCTCTGTTTTTGTGTGTTCATTGTTCCAGAAATAGAATATACACTCCCACAATGCAAGCAGAATTTCGCCACCTACTACAATGGGTGGGTCAAACAGAAATATCGCATCTGAAAGGTGTATGTTTGGGCAATAGAGAGTCACTGACTTTCAACAAATAGTGTTGACGCTTTATGGATTCTCGTACAAACAACTTGGAGGGAGATACCCCAGGCACATATTTACGTCCTCTTTGATTTTATGTCAACAGTGTCTCTGATTGTAACCAGTAGATTGTCACTGCATAGTGAATGCTCAGTGTCAGACTCGAGTAAAATTCTGTAATCCAAATCATTTAGATTTTGTCATGTAACTAATCTCTGCTATACTTTTTGAATTTCACAAATGTTAGTGTATTTGGTCCCAAGTCTGTCTTCCACAGAAACTCTGTGTAACTACTTAGCTATGTTTGGTAAGGAATGTATGTTCCATCGTGTAAAAATATGATCTATCCTTTCACAGCTGTTCGATACTTTGTTGTTTTTTTTTTTGGGCGAAAGGCTGCTGGAGACGAAATGAATGATTTAGAATAGGGATCTCAGTTTCTGATATAGTTGGTTGGTATTTATTGTGACTTTCACTATAACAATGTTGTGTATTTGTTTTACTTGCCGGCCGAAGTGGCCGTGCTGTTCTAGGCGCTACAGTCTGGAACCGAGCGACCGCTACGGTCGCAGATTCGAATCCTGCCTCGGGCATGGATGTGTGTGATGTCCTTAGGTTAGTTAGGTTTAACTAGTTCTAAGTTCTAGGCGACTGATGACCTCAGAAGTTAAGTCGCATAGTGCTCAGAGCCATTTCAACCATTTGTTTTACTTGAATGCATCGTATAAGTTTTTACAAAGTCCCTCTGTAGGTGCCTGACCGAGTCGGTGAAAGACAAGCGCACACCATCTTCCTTACGACCACGTCAAATGAGCGGTGTTATTCACATCTGTCTTCGGGTTGAAGACTGGTTCATTTTGAAATTCACGTACAGAGAATGATAGTAACAACTGTATGTATCCTCACCAGTACCCAAAACATTAAGCAAAGAGGTAATGGTAAATTTATAAAATTGCTCTCCAGGCACTTAATAGCAAATCCGTTGTAAACCGTAAAAAGCAATGCGGGGACCACGCTCAGAGTAGCAGAGGACGTCTGACTGTCGCCGTATCATCCTTTGCCAGATGGCGACATTTGGATGTGCAAAGGAGAGTCGTCGTCTGGTTTTCATACCTTGGAACTGCTACTTCTCATTCCAGTTACTCTTCAGTTAGCCTCACGGGGATGAGTTCACCACTTTCCAGTCCTCCCGTTAGGGAAAAATTCCTGGCAGTACCGCGAATTGCACCCGGGACTTTCGCATGGCAGCCAGACACACTAAACGCTCAGAGGCGGGCGTTGTAAAGAGTAGGGCTCGATATGTGTTAAGTGCTGGTCTCTTTACAGCATATGTAGCGAAGTCTTTCAGAGGAATACGTCAACTACCAGCAATTCTACAAAGTAAGTGCTGTGAGGCAATCGGGTTTCCGTCGTTAGAGGTTATTTTATGCTATGTTAACCGGGGACCTAGAAACGACGGAGAAGCTCCGTCCCGCCGCAGCCGCAGTGGTCCACAGCCCCACCACGATTACCGCAGTCCACTTCACCCCTCCGCCGTCCCACACCGAACCCAGGGTTATCGTGCGGTTCGGCCCCAGGTGGACCCCCCAGGGAACGTCTCACACCAGACGAGCGTAACTCCTATGTTTGCATGGTAGAGTAATGGTGGTGTACGCGTACGTGGAGAACTTGTTTGCGTAGCAATCGCTGACATAGTGTAGCTGAGGCGGAATAAGGGGAACCAGCCCGCATTTGCCGAGGCAGATGGAAAACCGCCTAAAAACCATCCACAGACTGGCCGGCTCACCGGACCTCGACACAAATCCGCCGGGCGGATCCGTGCCGGGAACCGGCGCTCCTTCACACTCCGGGAAAGCCGTGCGTTAGTACGCACGGCCAACCGGGCGGGCTCGTCGGAGGTTACTGTAATAATTTCAACAGTAAAAATTTTCACAAGTAAAAACACAAAATAAAAGAAAAAATATTTTATTATAATTATATTAAATACAATATAAATACAGAATCATTAAAAAGAAAGAAAAGAGATTCAGGAAAAAATGCTACAAAAGTTACAGAAAACAGAAAGGATTTGCAACAGTTGCCATAAATATCCATATTTTGATTTGCAGCTCCTTGTATTGGCCGTGTTTACAGTTAAAATTTTTGGAATTTGAGGTCCGCCCGTTACGCAAAACACCGTTTTTCTCAGTACCCAAAATCCCGAAAAAAAAGTTGCCATAAAATTAGAAATGTATGAAAACTCATTTCTTTTGCATCTATTACTACAATTTTAAAACAGAGATACGAGTTAAAACTGTAGGAAAATAACATCCTAATCATAATACATAACTACATAAATGTTTTTTAATAGCCAAAAACAGAGACACTGTGTAACTACTCAGCTATATTTGCTAATGAATGTATGTTCCATAGGCGTACTCCAAATAACGGTTCACATATTCCCACAATTAGTATTTCTACGTCTTTATGTTTATTTTGAAAGTGGAAGAAACACACTTCATGTAATAGGAAAAGTGTTATTCTATAGGAATCGAAAATGATAGTCTGCCATTGGTACTGATGTATTTCCTGCGATCATTAGACAAAACGTTTGCAATTTTCTGGTAATGGAATCATTGGAATATCACTTCTGATATGCATAGCCGTGACTACGATCTATCAATATTTATAATTCTCACTGTAGGTACTCACTGTAACAAAGGTATTTATTTAATTATCTTAACAATAATACAGAAACTCGATCTATTCCAGTGGTCTGTCCCACATATAGTTTTCACGCTGAAATAAATAATTGGTTTCTGTTGTTGATGATCAATTTTTCCACGTTGTCGCTCTGTCGTTCACAGTGCGTGTCGCGATACAGTCGCGGAAAGCCGAAGAGCTCGTCAGCAGGAGACGAGGTTTCTGTAGTTGCAGATGGACGTGCGGGGATCGAAGGCGAGTCCGGCGGGACACTGGTACCTGCTGGCGGCGTAGGCGCCGAAGGAGGCGGAGCAGTAGTAGAAGACGCCGCAGTCGTACGGGTCCCTCACGTAGCCCGGAGCCCTGCACAGCGTCGCCGGCGTCGCCGCCGTCACGTTGCTTCCAGGCGGGCTGCCGGTGCCGCTTGTTCCAGGAGTGCTGCTGGAGCCCCAGCCGTTGCTACCGCCACTGCTGCTAGCGGTCGGTGTGTTCCAAACCTGCAACCAGATTTTAATGTTACGAAAACGGCTAAAAATTGACATACAAGTTTCAAAAAATGGATGTAGTAAAAAGTAGCTGATGGAAATATACACTACTGGCCATTAAAATTGGTACACCAAGAAGAAATGCAAATGATAAATGGGTATTCACTGGAAAAATATATTATACTAGAACTCAAATGCGATTACATTTTCACGCAATTTGGGTGCATAGATCCTGAGAAATCAGTACCCAGAACAACCACCTCTGGCCGTAATAACGGCCTTGATACGCCTGGGCATTGAGTCAAACAGAGCTTCGATGGCGTGTACAGGTACAGCTGCCCATGCAGCTTCAACACGATACCACAGTTCATCAAGAGTAGTGACTGGCGTATTGTGGCGAGCCAGTTGCTCGGCCACCATTGACCAGACGTTTTCAATTGGTGAGAGATCTGGAGAATGTGCTGGTCAGGGCAGCAGTCGAACATTTTCTGTATCCAGAAAGGTCCGTACAGGACCTGCAACATGCACTCGTGCACTATCCTGCTGAAATGTAGGGTTTCTCAGGGATCGAATGAAGGGTAGAGCCACGGGTCGTAACACATCTTAAATGTAACGTCCACTGTTCAAAGTCCATCAATGCGAACAAGAGGTGACAGAGACGTGTAACCAATGGCACCTCATAGCATCACGCCGGGTGATACGCCAGTATGCCGATGACGAATACACGCTTCTAATGTGCGTTCACCGCGATGTCGCCAAACACGGATGCGACCATCATGATACTGTAAACAGAACCTGGATTCATCCGAAGAAATAACGTTTTTCCATTCGTGCACCCAGGTTCGTCGTTGAGTACACCATCGGAGGCGCTCCTGTCTGTGATGCAGCGTCAAGGGTAACTGCAGCCATGGTCTCCGAGCTGATAGTCAATGCTGCTGCAAACGTCGTCGAACTGTTCGTGCAGATGGTTGTTGTCTTGCAAACGTCCCCATCTGTTGACTCAGGGATCGAGACGTGGCTGCACGATCCGTTACAGCCATGCGGATAAGATGCCTGTCATCTCGACTGCTAGTAATACGAGGCCGTTGGGATCCAGCACGGCGTTCCGTATTACCCTCCTGAACCCACCGATTCCATATTCTGCTAGCAGGCATTGGATCTCGACCAACGCGAGCTGCAATGTCGCGATACGATAAACCGCAATCGCGATAGGCTACAATCCGACCTTTATCAAAGTCGGAAACGTGATGGTACGCATTTCTTCTCCTTACAAGAGGCATCACGACAACGTTTCACCAGGCAACGCCGGTGAACTGCTGTTTGTGTCTGAGAAATCGTTTGTAAACTTTCCTCATGTCAGCACGTTGTATGTGTCGCTACCGGCGCCAACCTTGTGTGAATACTCTGAAAAGCTAATCATTTGCGTATCACAGCATCTTCTTCCTTTCTGTTAAATTTCGCGTCTGTAGCACGTCATCTTCGTAGTGTAGCCGTTTTAATGGCCAGTTGTGTAAATTTCTGCACTGGAAACACGGGAGACGTAGAAGGTGTAGGACAGTTACTTTTTCTTACTTAAGTCCGTAGTTTTACCGCACTTGTATGAAACTGGACTGTTCTGTTGACTGCTCACTTCTAGTCCTCTGCCTAAGTCGTCATTGCACTTCGCTTTTGGAGCAGACCGCTCTCCCAGTTGTTATTGTCAGATTTCGAAACTGGAGCCAGTGTGCATCCTTCAGGTTGCTAATCAGTTACGAGATCGAATGATGTGCTGTTCCACCAAAAAAAGATCTCTAGGATACTGGAAATCGAACGTGAAGTTCTCGAGTGTCACTCAACGTCACTTTCACCACACCGTTATGAGTGACAAATGTGTTGTCCAAGGGTATTCTCGGCCACTGTAGGAACCAAACTTGGTTAAGTGACAAAGTACATCGGAATGCAAGCGTCAGTAGGGCACGTAATTTCTCAGTGCATTCAAAGCTATCACATTATATCTCGTCAAGGATGTGTGTATTGACTCACTGTTACCGTTGAACAGTAGCTAGTAAAAGATAAAATAGAGTATCTCTGGAAAAAATGTCTGAATGTATTTCTAGGAGAAATGTTTACATATTATGTTGACGAATTGCATAAACTCGCCATGATACAGCTGTTTCTCTGGAGTTAAGTGCAATCTTTAAATCGGCTAGCCGTTCTAGTGTAGAGCAAGACTTACGGATATAAAAAGAAAATCAGAAAAATTGCTTTATCTGTGGAATCTGATTTTTTGCGAACAGTAGAACATTGTCGCAAAGGTAGATTAGTTAGAAAAAAGGAAGTCCTAATAATTCGGTTTATTTACACAAGTAATGGCTTCACAGGACGGACGACTGCTCACAGAACGACTACTTATTATTGCTACTGTCAAAGAACAGTGCTTTCAGTATTTAATTGTTGTTTCATTTTCTAGTTCTATCCCCTCACTTTGTGATTATAGTATGTCTAGAAAGTGTGTGTATGTGTGTGTGTGTGTGGGGGGGGGGGGGGGCGCATCTCGTGGTCGTGCGGTAGCGTTCTCGCTTCCCACGCCCGGGTTCCCGGGTTCGATTCCCGGCGGGGTCAGGGATTTTCTCTGCCTCGTGATGGCTGGGTGTTGTGTGCTGTCCTTAGGTTAGTTAGGTTTAAGTAGTTCTAAGTTCTAGGGGACTTATGACCACAGCAGTTGAGTCCCATAGTGCTCAGAGCCATTTGAACCATTTGTGTGTGTGTGTGTGGGGGGGGGGGGGGATGGACAGTGTTGAGTAGATATTCGCAACGAGCAAGCGTCAACATGTGCATGCATCATTAAGTTCCATTGTGTTCACCATTCAGCTCCTTGTGTATGCGGAGACCTGCCTCGTTTCTTCAATTACGTCTCTTGAAGACAGGCTGCATTGGTTCAGAGGGAACGAAGGGAATTTGAAAAGCTTGAGTGGTGCACGGCAGTATGTGACAGATAGATGTGAAGTACTTCTCCAAAGTGTGAAGACATAACCACTGGTGAACATCATCGTGCGTCTGTTACAAATAGTTACCTCAAGTTTAACCATGCCTGCTTTTGGATGTGACCAGTAACCACCAAAAAATTACGATATGGATTTAATATCTCGTTCACGACGAGTTGGGATTAGACTAGGAGAGGGGAGGAAATGGGATGCATACTTTTCGAAGGAATTTCCTGTCATTTGCCTTAAGCGATTTAGGAAAATCATGGGAAACAGAAAGAATTTGAACCTCGCTCCTCCCGAACGCAGAAGCCGTCAGTAAGTCGGGTGGAAAGTGTGGGTCACCCTAAGGAAATGCGTCTGAGTGTCACACCGAATACACTTGACTCTTTCAGTGATGGACTGGACAGTCTTATTTGTTTGATTGTCGGCATTTGGGAGTGCCAAAGTAAAATGTCAGTATGAAATTCATTGCACATTTAGTTCGCCTGTTGTGTTCAAAGTAATTTTTTCCACTATACCTTGCTCGTTATCCTGGAAGATGCCCGCAGACCTAACAATGTGTGTCCGTTACCCTCAGGTACTGACTGGTTAGCAGTCGTATTTATTTCTGAGACGGAGGCTACTGAATCAGAATGTTATGAGATTTGATGCCAGGTAAGCTAGTACCCGTGATAACAAAACAATTCGAGTTACGTGAGACCCGCAGACTTACCGTGGCAGCAGTGCTGTTGTGTGATCTGACTCCTCGCAGCACGCCATTGATGGTGCTGAGCAGAGGGTACTTCCCGGCGCCGCACAGACCTCTGAAGTCGTCTGTCTCCAGGCTCCAGATCATGGCGCCGCCCAGGTTCATCGCGAGGGCGTACTGCGACTAAAAGAGAAACTAGAGTTACGATTCAAAGTCAGAGGACAACGTTAAGTAGCTGAAAATCATTACTTTGATATAACTTAACCGTTCAGCGTACGTCAGCAAATTTCTCAGGAGGTACAAATGTTATTTAGTTGACGCTTCGAGTGACATCTCGTGTCAGTGGTGGGAGGTGAGACTAGCACGCTGCCCATTCCGGCCGACTTCAGCGTCAGTTTAGCATGGGCTACATCCACTTGCCGGCTGTCCGAGTCCAGCCCATTCCGGTGCGACCTACTTTTCTGTGTAACTTTTTCCCGCATTTTCTTGAGGCCCTTTAAAGATTAACTCTACATCAAAAGTTTGTTCTTATCTGGTACCTCCTCCATATACATTAAGGAAGTCGGCGGGACCTCGCGCCAGCTGCCTGGAGCGGTAGCCCTCGGAGACTATGTGCTGCAGTA
This sequence comes from Schistocerca nitens, assembly GCF_023898315.1. Classification (NCBI taxonomy): domain Eukaryota; kingdom Metazoa; phylum Arthropoda; class Insecta; order Orthoptera; family Acrididae; genus Schistocerca; species Schistocerca nitens. The sequence goes on along the minus strand of NC_064618.1, from coordinate 616,804,639 downwards.
GGGCAGCTGTTGGCTTCTGTCCTTTACTGCTAGACGGCACTGACATCGTTTTCAGTGTTGCCAATGTTGTTTCGACTACGCTGCAGAAGTATCATTTGGAACCCCTAACGCAGCCTCCATAGGGGCCCGATATCTTCCATTAAGATTTACGTATTTTTGAAACCCCTAACAAAGACATTTGCGGCCAAGGATTTGTTTTTGACGAAGAGGTGCACGCATATGTACAGCCATTGTTCCACAGGAAACTGTGAACATTTTTCCATGAAAGCACTGACCGACTTATCTCACAGTGGCATAAATGTATTAACCTTCGTTGATCCATTTTGGATCGTGGCACGACGGCTGGCATGAACTTCTTGATGCAATAATTTACCAACAGCCGTATGTATTGTAGAAATTTATTTTATTTTATGAACTTCTACGTGCTACCAGTTTCGGCATTACATTGATGCGATCTTCAGGCCCCATCGTCATAGGGTAAAATCGCTATACACGGAAGGAGCCATATAACTGGATCCGTGAATCAAATCGTCCTGTAACAGCTCTTGGTGGTCAGGCCTGCTGTCATCAAGGCTAAGGATGGGCCACCACCATATTGAATTCCAGCATTACCGACGGAGGGCGCCACGGACTTTTAAGTCGTTTTCAGCCAGGTGTCTGGATACTTTTGATCACATAGTGTATCTGTTCTACGAATAGGGGGACCAGGATTATGCGTGGGAACTTTCGGAGTATACTACTGCTTAAGATAAGACAGCATTGTTGTACGAAGCAAGGAAGATTACAGTTTTTTAAGTCCCATCGACATCGAGGTCATTAGAGACGGAATTTCGTTCTGTGAAGATATAGCGGGTTAGGAGTATATTATCAGCTACAGACTGTAGCTCATCGATACACGTCCAATGAATGCAAGATTTCTATGGGACATGTTACAAAGACTAATACGTTACAATAATGGGTCAAAATTCCAGTCACCAGAAGTAATACAAGTGACACGTAGATGTGAGAAGTACCAGCGTGTGGTTGGGACGTCGTAGAACCAATGAAAAATGTGTGTAGTCCATAGATACGATGCACTCTATCTTAATGGAGCAAGTGAATCTATAGAAAACGAATGACAGCCAGATATATTGCCGGCCGGGGTGGCCGAGCGGTTCTGGGCGCTACAGTCTGGATCCGCGCGACCGCTACGGTCGCAGTTTCGAATCCTGCCTCGGGCATGGGTGTGTGTGATGTCCTTAGGTTAGTTAGGTTTAAGTAGTTCTAAGCTCTAGGCGACTGATGACCACAGAAGTTAAGTCCCATAGTGCTCAGAGCCATTTGAACCATTTTTGAACCAGATATATTGCCTGATTCCTGGTCGCTGCAGTGTTAACTCGTAGAAAACACTGTTTCAATGTGTCTACATTTGCATTTTACGAATCTAGTCAGTGTTTTTTCACCGTAAAATACCAGTTTTATAAACGCTTTTTCTGCAACGACAGACGATACAGTGAGAGCGATAATATTCATAGTCTGTGTGAACGAATAGATATGTTCTCTGTAAAGCTTTCAGAAACAGCTCGCATGAATTTCTACTGTCATATGCTCTCAAGTGGCTACAAGTCACTACATAGTTCACTTATGGGACATAATGTGGAAGTCCCCAAGAAGTGGTAAGCTTGGACAACTAAGATTGTAGCTTCAGTTACTGTGTGCTTTTTGTAACAAAAGTACTAAAGAACGACCGGACACTTGCTTTTAGCACTAAGAGTAGCGTACCTTTATTCTGATGGATTCTTCATTATCGTAGCCGACCCACTGGTTGCCGCTCACCGCGTATGGAACCTTCTGCTGGTCGTCCCACGTTACCGTCCAGCCTCCTGCCATGATTTTCTCACATATCTGCAAGAATTAATGGCAACACAGGGTTACTACGACATGTTAAACGTTTTGTGGTCAGAAAACAAAAGTAGGTAATAAAAATTCTTTGGGAAACACTGGCACTAAATGTAAATTAGTCCGGTCGCGTGTATGCTTCGCCGATTTAAATAATGGAACTGCCGTTGACTAGCCTCCTTTCACACCTTTTTCCGTTTGAAATTAATTATTTACGATACAAATACGAGATAATGCAGTTCATTACGAATGAGAGGAATTTTTTATGTAACGTGAGTTTCAGGTTGCTAATAATGAAATATATGCTTTGTGCAAAAGCATTGCAAGTTTTAGGTCGGTAAAATATTTCATAAAATCTGAAGTGCTTTAATTTGTTAGCGATTTGTAATTTATACGTATCTTATACATATTGCTTGAAATTCTCTTTGAAATAAAGCGAAGTACGCTGGGTGAAACCCGGAAACAGTTATCTTATAAGTTACAATCTATGATTATCATAAACAATTTGCATCAATTAGATTAAAATCACAAGCTTCAAATGAACATCAACAGGTTTTTAACACTACTTTGCCTTAAATGGCTATATTTTATAGCTGAACACAGCTGTATCTAATTGGTTACCCACAAAGGCGGTTCTATCCGTAACTCGAGAAGTTCTACAGAACTATACTGAGCGTCTTGACATTGTCTTACAGCAGCTGACAGACTTTGATGGTGTGTCTTTTAAACGCATAAACATTCGATTAATTAAACAGTGAAAAAAAAGGTTTGAAGAATTGGTTCTTTTGTTTTGATAACTGAGGGCGTTTCTTTCTTACAATTCAACTTGGCGACGCAAAATACATGTTATTCTGGAGTAGTTAACCTAGATTAGATTGGAATCGATTCCCTGAATCAACAGTTAGGTTAAGAGAATATGCAGCAATCAGCGGTGAATTATGGAATTTTGAAAATCTAATGATTCCATTTTTAAAATCTGAATTTGAGCTAGGTGGAAGAGAACTGGCTATATATGATATCGCTTCATATGCTGACTCAATTTCAGGTTCAAGATGTTGTAAGAGAAACAGCTCTTTATCTATATGATATACCATTATCAGATCTGCTCTATGTTGTGAAATTCTTGTTATTCTAGGATTTTAATTAGTTCAAACACTTGAAGCTCCTAACGCCTCTGGCTATCAAGCACAGTGATTTTCCGGTAAAGTGAAGTACATTCTTAGGGCATTTTCGTGGGAGGTTCCTAGAAATAGGTCCAGCTCCTGGAAAGTTTTCTATAATGGGACCTTTCCTTTACGAAGTGTGAAGTTGGTATCTTTACGTATGTATGTTGATTGTAGGTGACTGATGTGTGCATGTCAAGTTTAAGTGTCGTATTTTATTGTTGGTGACTGATGTCGCTGATTGAGAGAAGAGAGAGAATGAAACCTGGTGCCGCCTCGTAACCTAATCTTCTCGTATAGCACCAAGGCTGCTTGATGTGTCCTTCCGGAGGACGGATCAACATCAACAGTGTCACATGCCTTCACTCCTTGAGACACTGCAGAGAGAATTGGAATTTCATTCAGGACGTCGGAGGAAATTCTGGAGATAGCGGTTTTCTAACATCATCTCTCTTCCCGTTGCCCACACTGAAAGTTCATTTCGTTTCAGGACTCGAACTGCTCAAATCTGAGTCTAACACCACATCGGCTGCAGAGGCACGTATCCTGTGGTGATCATCTACTGAAGTTCGTTAATTGTTAGAAGAGACACAGTGAAAGGAAATATGCTACACACTGCTGTCATCCTGTCTGGCCTACCGATCGACTGCTGCTCCACTCCTTGCCGCAAGCATTTTGGGATGAAAGACTTGCAGCGAAATAGCACGACGTGTTTTCGGCCCTCGGTGTCGATTTTTAAAGGGGAACCATTACCGCAATTTCAAACAATAAAAATGCAGTGGAGATCTCGGGGCGGAACCTGGGTCTTCAGGTACCAGCTTTCTTTGAGTCCTTGGCGAGGCGAAAGGTGGATGGAGGCAAATAACTAAAATGACCATATGGAAAGTGGACATGTGCGGTATACTTTCCGAAATTTTCGTGCCGGAGGATCCATGTTACCACCACCATTGTTCCCTTACGTCTACCATGAGACGTACATATGAATTCCGAGAAATGAAACGTGTGGCCATGGCCTGCCTGATCAACTTTTGCCTAATTTTAGATCAGTTGGAGTCCTGCGTGCAAATGAACAGCGAGCAAACATACTTCCACAACTCGAGCAATAGGTCTCTGTTCTGTCATTCAACGTGACTGAATGGTTGAATCATGTTTTTGTTCCTCCATAATTGATGTCATTCTGGGTCATTCGCAAAATTCCGAGTCGATTGGTGCTGCAAGTACAGTGGGTGATAGTTTAATAAGACGTAATTTTTGAGGTTTTCATGTAGTAATAGGGAAGACACATTTGCGGGTGTCTATTCCGCTTTGGTGCCGTGCCATCAAAACTGCCAGGTTAGAGCCCATGCAACTACCAGAAGGCGATTGCTTGCATTGCGTGCAAAAGTCCACTAGGCCAGTTGGTGAAGTATAAAGGAAATATATCAACCTGGCGGGTTCCTCAAAATGAGAAACTGAAAACTTGGCATCGACTATTCCGTACCGGTGGTACAGATGCCTCGAAAACTGCGCTTAGTAGGTGTTTCTTTCATAAGGAGGAAACGCTTGGGTGCTTACCTCGTTGTATCCCAGCATGCCAGGTTGGTAGGTGTACGGCCCACCGTTTCCAGGACCACTGGCAGGAGCGCCGACGCCACTGTTGGCAGCACTGCTCAGAGTGAACGTCCGCCCGTAGGTCCCCATTCCCAGTATGAGCTTAGAAGGATCGGCACCATTCTGTATCCAGTAGCGAACGCTGGCGTCCTGGAACCAACAAGAAAAAAGTAGTTTGCATTGATCCCGTATCATATTTTCTGATGTGTAACTTTAACCGAACAGAAACTCACCACATTAAGCTGACGTTCGGCCTCGGTCGTGTCGGCTGAGCTGGCGTACAGAGGAGCATTCTGACCGGTCTTCTGATCCCAGGAACCGTGGAGGTCATATGCCATCAAGTTGATGAAGTCGAGATACCTAAAAAAATGGTTGTGCAGTAGGTTTCGTGCCTCATCTGTTCTACTGGGCTGATGCAGAAGCTTGTATCGTTCTTTGGTTGTCAATATACCGTAAACTGCATTTCTTACTCCTTAAATGTCAAATAGTGTAAACTCTCTTCAGATTTACAGATTTCACGATATCATGCAAACAGTAGATGCAGCTTAACGGGTAGATTTCGTCTTCCTAGATTTTTTAAAAGGTTTTCGACACCACCATGTCGCTGGTTATTAATCAAGATACAATCATCCATAGGTACACAATTGACTACTAGAATCCAGAAGGCGTTGCTGAGTGACGAATGGCAGTGATGGGATGGCGAGGCGCGGCGACTCGAGCGCACCGACAATTTCTCGAGCTTCTAGTTCTCAAGCAGTTCTCGAGAAGCTCACGAGAAATGGCTGGGCGGCGTTTGCCGCTACGCGCCAGTTGGCTGCGACAACATACGCCCCGCCGCTGTTGTTTTATGAATTGAATGCCGCCGCTAGACAAACACGATCGCTGTGCTCGTCACTAGTATGTCTCAGGTTTCATTCGAGTAAATTTGTTATTCAAATCAATATGGACACTCGAATACGAACGTCATGGTGCTGGCAATACTTTACGGAGGATGGAGATAACGTTACTTGCAACATTTGTCGTAAAAATCTCCGTAATGTATCAAAAAATACAACGGGCATGATTAGACATCTTAAACTGCACAATTTATCGAGCAATAAAACAGCGACGTCCGTGGATACAGAGGCTCATTCTTCCAATAGTGCGAGGCAGACAAAATATCCAGGTACGTATGGTACAAAAGGTGAATTCCGTGCAAAAGTTCGGATAGTGTCCGAAGCGGTCCGTCACGCTTAAAAAAATTGATTTTTTAATCGTATACCGATAATCTACAACATACCCCAAAATCAAACCTATACTATCCTAGCTTTTGCACGATACGATATGTAATTTTATTGGACTAGTTGTCGAGCATAACGTATCCCCTCGCAGGAGCACTGATCTAAATCTTACGTTTCTCTTCATAGAGGGAACTAAACGATAACAACAGCTAGATGAAGCACTAGTGGCCATGATAACAGACGATTTTCAACCGCTTTCAATCGTCGAGGACACTGGTTTTCGACGTTTTGTTTCACTGTTGGACCCACAATACTCGATACCAAACCGAAAAAAGTTGCGCCTCATGACTGAGGACGATTACCATAAACAGAAAGAGACTGTAAACTTGGCCGTGGAAGACTCTACTTGTGTTTCTTTAACGACCGATATTTGGACCTCACTCAATAGTGAGGCATATATTGCTGTAACTGGTCATTTCATTAACACTAATTGGTGCCTGAAAGCTTTAGCTCTCGAGACATTCCGTTTCCCGGAAAAGCATACAGCGCTAAATATTAGTGAGGCGTTAGATAACGTGATTTCAAAATGGAACATTGAAAACAAAGTTGTAAGCATCACAACTGACAACGCCAGTAACATGACGGCGGCCGTACAACTTATTCACAGTGGTAACGTAGATATGCAACATGTGCGTTGTTTAGCACACACTATCAATTTAGCTGTGAAAAGTTCTTTGAACAGCAACAGTCAGCTCTGCATAATGCGGGAAAAGGCCAGAAAAATTGTTAGCTATTTTAAAACAAGTTGCAATGCTAATGAAAAAATCCATGAGATCCAGGAACTAATGAAAAAACCTGTTCATAAATTTATTCAGGAAACCGAAACCCGATGGAACAGTACGTTTTATATGCTACAACGTCTAGTGGAGCAAAAGGAATGCATTTCAGCCTGTTTATCAACTTTGTATTCCGGTGTAGAGAACCTCACAGCTGACGAGTGGCGAATTTTGAGCGAATGTTTATGTGTACTGGAGCCATTTGAAGTGGTAACAAGTGAAATCTCAACTGAAAACTACACCTCTCTTTCGAAAGCTATTCCAATGATCAGGCAGCTAATCATAACCGTATCCAATGGGAAGTGGGCTACCACGACAGCGCAAGAGCTACAGCAACGTCTGCATAGCTCACTAACAGCCCGGCTAGGCTTAACAAAGTACATGCCATTGCCACAGTTCTCGACCCAAGATTCAAAACGTTACCATTTACGAATCCCATTCATTCAAAACATGCCGTTGCAAGCCTAATTACAGAGTGCACAAACGTGGTAGAGACCGTACGATCTACTCATTCGGCCGCTAACGACACTAGCCACGAGTACCATGTCGTACAAAACGCCAGTAGTTCCTTATGGGCTTCGGGCCGGCCGAAGTGGCCGTGCGGTTAAAGGCGCTGCAGTCTGGAACCGCAAGACCGCTGCGGTCGCAGGTTCGAATCCTGCCTCGGGCATGGATGTTTGTGATGTCCTTAGGTTAGTTAGGTTTCACTAGTTGTAAGTTCTAGGGGACTAATAACCTCAGCAGTTGAGTCCCATAGTGCTCAGAGAGCCTTATGGGCTTCTTTCGATGAAGAGGTTTCCAATAAAAATCTAATGAAAAGCGGTTGTGATAGCATAGACCTGGAAGTACAACGATATTTGGAAGAACCGTACCTACAACGCGCGGATAATCCTTTACACTACTGGAAAAAAATTAAAACAGTTACCCAGGTCTAGCTGTCGTGGCAAAAAAATATCTTGCAATACCTGCAACTTCTGTTCCCAGTGAAAGAATATTTTCGAAAACAGGACTACTTATAAACAAACAAAGAAGCAGACTAAAAGGCCAATTGGTTAATAAAATCATATTTCTAAACAAAAATCGACGGCAGTGTAGCAATGCGATGTAAAAATGCCTTCTGCTGAACAACTTTTGTTTCCTTTCTTTCTTCAGTAAGTAAACGCATGTACGCAGTTTCTGTATGTAAAAGGCTATAGCACTTCTCTTTTACGTTTAAGCATGCATGCATACATGCAGAATGTACAAGGTAATTTATTTTGTAAGAATAAAAATTCTGTTTTATGCGAATTCTGTGCTTTGTTTTAAACAACAATTCTATGATTTTTGTCTTATGAGACATACACTAATACTTCAGTGAACATTAATAACGGTAGTACAGTTGATATCAATCACAGAATTTCAAAGTTTTCCGAGCACGTACGTACGACGAGTACGACCGCTGCGGCTCAGTGCTTCGTGTACCGAAGGTTTACGCAATTTCTCAGAGAGCGCAGCACTGTCAACTTCTCGAGCGTACCCGAGAAATTCTCGTCGCGTCGCGCGTTTCTCGAGCGCGATCATAGCCCATCCCTAACGAATGGTCAACAGCGTCAAAAATAACATCGGGTGTGCCCCAAAGGAGAGTAAAGAAAGATCTTACGTTCTCAATATACATAAACAACTAGTCAGATAGGACAACGATGCTGTTGTCTACAGTTCTAACAACCCTACCACAACAAAGGTCAAAATTTAATAATGATTGTGGTGTTGCTCACCTGCTAAACACTGCATTTTCGGGCAACAACAGAGTTATTATGTGGCAGGTGTCATTAGAGCACAGTTAATAAAGTCATTTCATGTAATAATGAATAAACTAGGCACTCATCTTTTCGTGTTTCCCACGCTGGTCTCGTTGTAAAATCATGGCTCAATCGTCGAAAATCTAGGTGGTTATGATTCCAAGCTCGGATGCAAAGAGGCCTAGGTTTTTATTCTGCGATATTCAAAAGTTTTATAGGTGTGTTTCAAAAACCATTCTTGAAGATTAAACCTTAGAAAGTTAGCACAATGGTGATGTAAAAAATAATCAGCACTCCGAATTTAAATTACACTTCCTTTTTATTGCTTTTGTTGCAATATCACGAAACACACAAAACATCGCTTCACAATACAAAACATACTTGAAAACATCTTCCTCACATTTTATAAGCTAACTACAATATGCGTCTTTCCGACATGACGTCCAAGACTTGACTTTTTCAAGGTCCGACTCTCTAACTAATAACCGCTTACGCGCCCAAAAATCAAGAGTTACAAGTACGTCAAAGATCATAGTGACAAAAGAAAGAATATACATAAGAATAATATCATTGCAATACAAACATATCGATGTATCAAAGTACCTCTACATTAATGAAATCAAATCTGAATGTTGTCTCAGAAATATGTCAACTACTTCACAGAAACGCAGTAGAATATTACTGGTATCGAGAGGTTCAAGTGAGCTGCCGTAATGGTTACGTAATTCAAGTTCCATTTAACAGTCAAGCATCGTCATTGAACAATCATAAGAACAGGCAGAAAACTTGAAGCAGATTTACACATGGTGTAATGACTGGTAGCTCTTTTAAAATATGGATAAATTTAAAACAATCTTCATAAAAAAGAGAAATGACCCGATAGTATCCAGTTACACTATTAGTGGTTAACATGAAACAATTCTCATCGTTTTAAATATAAGCGCTAGCTTTTCTTTTTCAAGGTCCGATCGGTCGCGAAATTAAAACCACTGTGAAAATCTGATGAAGCTTTGCACCAAAGTGTTACGCAGTGTCTCTAGTACGCCAGGCCAACGCGTCACGCGGCATTTTTCAGTCCTGAGCGCACAGTGAGCGCGTAAATATTCCTAGAACAACAGGGTCTCCCACCAAGCGTAAAGCGCGTTCTGTCATTCAGTTTCTTCATACTGAGGAGTTCCGCCTGGTTTCATGCAGCCCACATAACGTAACTGTCATGCGTGACAGCAAAGCGCAGCAACGGTGCAGCAACTTTGAAGCAGGACTTTCAGACGTTAAATGACGCAGGCGGTCAGGGAAGGAAGTGAGTGTCAGCCGACGATCTTGTTCAGCGAGTAGATCGGGCGATTTAAGAAAACCATCTAAAAAGGGCAGTTAAAAAGAAGCGAAGATGAATGTTGTCATTAGTAACTGTTCTTCATGACAATGCTCGGCCACACGCTGCAGCTGCTTCAGCGTTTCTGATGGGAAGTGTTTGATTACCCACCACACAGCCCAGACTAGGCTCCCTCCGATTTTCATCTCTTTGCTCACACGAACTGCTGGCTACGGGGGCAGTATTTTGGCACAGACCAGCGTAGAGAATTGGTGGAATGCACAGGCGGCCGCCTTCTACGACGAGGGTATTGGAAAGTTGGTACCACGCGGTATCTGGAAGATGTAGTTAAATGTTGCAAATAAAAGTTTTTGATTTTCGCTGTGGTTTCCTTTTCGCGACCGGTCGGGCGCTGAAGAAAAAATAGCAATTGTATCTAAAGGTAACACTAAGAAGAGGTACAAAATGGTACGAACACGCAAAATATTAGAGAAGGCGGTTAGAAGACTTAGAATCATTGCAAGGATTATGGGAAAATGCATTGCACATGTAATGTAAGTGGTATACAAGACGCTAGTGCGATCAATTCTGAAGTATTAGTCGATCGATTGGAGTCATTATCAGGTAAGTATGGCCGCAGACATCAAACGAATTCAGAGGCACACAGCTAAGATCCTAACAGGATGGTAAGGCCGTCACAAAACCTAGGTGCTTGGGCAACCGCATCGGGAATCTTCACAAGAAAAGCGATCTGGCTTTCGCGAAAGTTTTTTGGGTAAATTTAGAGAACAGTTATTCGAGGAAGACAGTGCCACAGTCCTGCTGACAGTATCTCGTACCTCACGAAGGGGCCGAAAGAGTGCGATAAGAGAGATTAGGACAACAAGTAGGAAGTGATTTATCCCTCGCTCAATGTTGTTGTTGTTGTGGTCTTCAGTCCTGAGACTGGTTTGATGCAGCTCTCCATGCTACTCTATCCTGTGCAAGCTTCTTCATCTCCCAGTACCTACTGCAACCTACATCCTTCTGAATCTGCTTAGGGTATTCATCTCTTGGTCTCCATCTACGGTTTTTACCCTCCACGCTGTCCTCCAATACTAAATTGGTGATCCCTTGATGCCTCAAAACATGTCCTACCAACCTATCCCTTCTTCTAGTCAAGTTGTGCCACAAACTTCTCTTCTCCCCAATCCTATTCAGTACTTCCTCATTAGTTATGTGATCTACCCATATAATCTTCAGCATTCTTTTGTAGCACCACATTTCGAAAGCTTCTATTCTCTTCTTGTCCAAACTATTTATCGTCCACGTCTCACTTCCATACATGGCTATTCCATACATGGCTACAATCCATACAAATACTTTCAGAAATGACTTCCTGACAAATCTATACTCGATGTTAACAAATTTTTTCTTCTTCAGAAACGCTTTCCTTGCCATTGCCAGTCTACATTTTATATCTTCTCTACTTCGACCATCATCAGTTATTTTGCTATTCATATTCAAATAGCAAAACTCCTTTACTACTTTAAGTGCCTCATTCCCTAATCTAATTCCCTCAGCATCACCAGATTTAATTTGACTACATTCCATTATCCTAGTTTTGCTTTTGTTAATGTTCATCCCATATCCTCCTTTCAAGACACTGTCCATTCCGTTCAACTGCTCTTCCAAGTCCTTTGCTGTCTCTGACAGAATTACAATGTCATCGGCGAAACTCAAAGTTTTATTTCTTCTCCATGGATTTTAATACCTACTCCGAATTTTTATTTTGTTTCCTTTACTACTTGCTCAATATACAGATTGAATAACATCGGGGAGCGGCTACAACCCTGTCTCACTCCCTTCCTAACCACTGCTTCCCTTTCATGCCCCTCGACTCTTATAACTGCCATCTGGTTTCTGACAGAAAACCGTTACTCCGTAGATTCAAGCACAAAATCCCCAATACCGAATGACAAGTGATGCACGGTAAATAATGTCCTAGCAGTGAACCGTCATGGTAACAGACAAAAAAGTAGCTATGAATCTAATAAGTAAGCCGGACGTGTGAATTTGGACTCACTTGGACAGCTGCGGCACGTCGTATCCAGTCCCGATGAGATTGCGGGCAGCTCCCACGGCGGCGCTCAGGATGTAGCCGTACTTGTCAAACTCCGTCCTCAGCGCCTTCAGCAGCTCAACAAACGCCACCTGGGGCAGAAAATTTTGACCGTAAGTCTGATTTTTTCTGGAACGCAGTTACTGTGCAGCTGTGCGCAACGAATTTCAGGTGTGTTAAAACTGGATGTAAACCAGATATTAACAGCAACGACGTTTACGGCGCTGCGAAATAAATGGAGGCTAGTTCTTAGAATGAAAAGAAAAAAAAAAGATTTTTCAAGTATATATCATGTCAGCCTTTGTTAAAGGAGGTGCCTACGTAGATAAGGTTGTAGAGTACGTTTTGTTTGTTGATATATTTACCCTGCTAAGATTACGGCATAAAGCCCTCTATTAAGCTAACCGGGCATTCTTCATATTTTATCAGTATATTATTGTGACAAATGTGTTAAAAAATCTTAGAATGAAATCTAACACTCGCTCACAAATATTTAAGACAGAATAGTAAAATCTGGAATAGCTATAACGGAAAATGAACGACGTTTATATTTGTTTGTGAAGAGTAGAAGATGAAAGTTAATTAACAATCGGGTGGATTTAGACTGCGGAACAGCAATGGACGTGAGAGAAAAGATAGGAGAGGGGAGGGAGGGGGGGAGGACGTGGAGAAGCGCGAGATCAGAAATAATAAAGAAAGGGGGAAAAAGGGAAAAAGCTGAAGCGAAAAGAGAAAGGATTGTGATTGGAAGAAGTAAGTACTTACTTCACCGTTTAACAGAGACAAATGGCCCTAGGCGATAATTTTCAACAGAAAAATTACGAAAATGACGGACGAAAGTGCTCCAACTTTTTCTTAAATGCAACAGAGAACTGACTTGTACGTAGAAATCACAGAAATGAAAGCATACTAAATAAGAAAAAAATGATTCATCAGATCATAATTTTGCTATATGTCACAAGAAGAACTGTCAGAAAAATCACTAGAAAGAGACAAACAGGCAACGTCAAAAACTGAAATTTTTATATTAAAGATCAGTCCCCAAGCCTCAATTAATCATAAATCCTGGTAAGTCGTGCAAAAGCATCAATCCTTGCCACAAGTAGCTTCACACAAAAACAAGTAATGGATGCTTTTGTGCTTCAAAGTTGAACAGAAGTGCTATTGTTAAGACATTCTGAATTACCAGGTCGGAGGCTGCTCCGCCGCGATTCGCCGGGTATTCCCAGTCCACGTCGAGTCCGTCAAAGCCGTATTTGCCCACAAAAGCTGCTGCATTCTGCGCGAACCTCGCCCTCAGTGTGGGGTCGTTCGCAACCTGCAGTCGCAAAAAGGAACAGCATGAGTTCACCTTCCAGGCGGGGCATCGGCTGTGCTACATGTTTTGTGGTGCTCTGTTACTTACAGCCGAGAAAGTCGTTGACCCTTCGTTCCAGCCACCGATAGCAATAAGAGTTTTGGTGTTCGCTGATTTCAAGCTATTGAATCGATTATACCCGTCTGTAAAAATAGAAAAATTACGATTATTATGTGGAGGATATTATCACAAATAAAGTCTCTCCTAAGAGTCGTCAGGCGTATTTTTCTCTCTTGTTTCGGTTACTGGTCGTCATGTCTTTCATTCGACAGCCAGTTTCAGTAGACAGCGGCGGTTTGTTTCCCATTACAAGCAAAATTATTTTTAAATTGGAATTTCACGTGCCCGCTCGATACAGCACTCCCATATCAGTCTACTCCGACATTCATTTTACCGGTATGTATTAACAGGGACAGCAATACAGCAGCGCCTCAGCAGCGCTGCATGCTTGGCGGCAGCAATCAGGGCTGGCCAGGGCAGTGCTGTCGCTGCTTTGAATATTGGATATTCTTCATTCTATACTGTCCCTGTTAATACATATAGCTGAAATAAATATCACACAAGACTAATTTGGGACCGATGTATCGAGTGGGCATGTAATTCTTTTGTTTCTTTCTTTTGCTGATGCCTTGTCCCACAGTTTCGCGGGGTCGGCACGGTTAGGAACGGATTTGGCAAGGTTAGTGAGAAGCGGTGTTCAGATGTTTGCGAGTCGTGTAACTGAGGCGGAACGTGGGGACCAGCCCGGTATTCACCTAGCGGGATGTGGAGAACCGCCTAAAAACCACATCCAGACTGGCCGACACACGGGCCGACGTCGGTAATCCTACGGGCGGATTCGATCTGGGGCCGGCGCGCCTACCCGAGTCCAGGAAGCAGCGCATTAGCGCTCTCGGCTAACCTGGCAGGTTCGAGTGGGCCTGTAATATTCCACTTAAAAATTATTTTGTTTGCAACGGGAAACAAACCGACGCATTCCCTCGACACTGGGAGTAGCACGAAAGAAGTGTGAGCACTATTTGTTTGGGCTGTCTCCAGTTACAAAAAACTCCATTGCAAATATCTGCTGAAACACAAGTTCCCCTGACGATTCTTTGGAGAGACACCCTGCGGACGAAGGATACTAGGCGATCAGTTTGCAACGATTGGCTTACTCTGTTAAAGTGTAAGGGTTGGAAACTGACTTTACAAACAAACGAGATTAAACGTAAACACGTAAACATTTTTGGTGAAGACAGAAAATATCTTTCTACTTGCCCAATGAATGGAGAAGACAATTTTCGACTTAGAGGCAAAGTGATGCAACTTCTGGAGCTGACAATTTCAATAACAATGTACAGCGTTTCTTTTGAAGTTATGACACTACTGTCTGAGTACGGCGAGTAAAAACTGTTCACATCTGATAAAGAGTGACTCAGCTCCTTCAGCAGAGAGCAACAACGTCTCCACGCACAAGATGAGTCATAATTAAGTATCGAATCGCGACGTCGAGCGAGATGGCGGAATGATTAAGATACTGAACTCGCATTCCGAAGAAGACTGCTTAAAGATGATATGTGTATTTGTCCAAGGAAGCAACCGGGTGCTACATTCACTATGTAGTTGGTTCAAATGGCTCTGAGCACTATGGGACTTAACATCTATAGTCATCAGTCCCCTAGAACTTAGAACTACTTAAACCGAACTAACCTAAGGACATCACACAACACCCAGTCATCACGAGGCAGAGAAAATCCCTGACCCCGCCGGGAATCGAACCCGGTAACCCGGGCGTGGGAAGCGAGAACGCTACCGCACGACCACGAGCTGCGGACTGTAGTTGGTCGTCATACCATTTCATAACATGAAAAGCTATCTGAAGATGTGACTTTTACGTGTAAATAGTGTGATAACATCGATTTGTAACGATTTACGCGAATGATGTTAACATTGGTAACATTTAACGTAATTTACATCTTTCACGGCGTACACAGCTTCGCACTCGTCTGATGTTAACTGAATTTCTACAGTGAAATGGCCAACTTTTGATGACGGTAAGTATACAAGTCGGAGTATTTTAAAGTCTGACTTGCGCTGAAGCAAAGTCCTTCGCTTTACTACCACTTGAAAATGGTCCAAAGGCGTGGAGGCGGACAGTGACATAACTGACTTCTACAGTCAACGGCGAATATCATGTCCTTTAAAAAATTCAAATAATCGATTACAACTAGCCAGGGATTGGGACTGTTCCTTATAAACATTTATTCTTTAAAATCGTGAAGCATTAATGTTGAAACATCCCATAACAATCTTCAAGCATACGCTCCACTATGCGTGTATCACCGAGGTATCATCTAATATGCGTGGTAAATTCGTGAAGAGAGAGAATCAGTTGGTACAGAGCACCCGATGTCATGGTTACTGATGAGACCACAGTGTCATCTTGAAGATAATTCTTTATGTTCTGTCTGGAATGTTCGTTTCGATTTAGGACAGGTGTAATTGTAGCTGTTTCAGCAAGCCAATGAGCTTATTCCGCCAGAGTACACTTTCCACTAATCTTCTACGTTTCTAACAACAGTGATTGTGTCTTTGCATGAAAATACTGACAAGATATTGTGTGCCTATTCTATGTACTAAAAGCATTCGTGAATTTCTCACAAATGTATTTTTCGTTGCAGCGGAATCTTCTCACGAAATTTCGGTCACCAGCTTTCTGTTCCGTATGCGAAAATATTTTGTTGACGCCGCCCTACATAGGGAGAAACGATCATCATAATAAAATAGGAGTAGTCAGAGCTCGCACTTCCGTTTTTTCGCGCGCTCTTCGAGATTGGAATAATAGAGAATTATTGTGAAAGTGGCTCGATGAACCCTTTGCCAGGCACTTAAGTGTGATTTTCAGAGTATCAATGTAGATGCAGATGTAGATGTAGATCCCTCAAAGTTTCTATGATAAGTCTACAAGACGTATTCGCCCTGAGAATCGAATCGCTGAGTGTGCTTGTCGAGTTCTCGAAGTAATAATTATTAATCTTGAACGTTACTTTGTATAGCAACTAAAAGAATTGGGAAAGAAGAGCGAAGCTTTACGTTCCGTATAAGCGGAGGAGGAAGTATATGCTTGGATTGTAGGAGGAAAGGGAAGGGAAGGCGTTCCTTAAGGAACCACCCGAGTTTTGGAGTCGCTGATGCAATTTAAATAACTGACAGTCAATAACTCTACGTAAGATGATATTCTGTTTGACTAGTGTAGCTTAGTTGGAGCACGTATGACCCATTTCAAAACGATTCTTGTAGAGGTAAGAAATTTGTCACCGATATTTCCAGGAAATAGCAAAGAATCTAGTAAAAGATTGAAGCTTAAGGACGTGAAAAGCATTCTCTTTCCCTCTGTCACACACACACACACACACACACACACACACACTCACACACACACACTAAAGAACGCACACCAAAACTCTGGATGTAAATGATTGCAGTACATTTTATGTGCTTGCAGATTGCACTTACTTTTTCCGCTTGGAAGATCCATCCACGGATCAAGAATTTTGACCTCTCCTGCAGAAGTTATTCCAACAAAACCGTACACCAGGTGCGTGCACAGTTCCGGTTGGATGTATTCTATTTCGAACTGTCCATTTCCATTTCTGTAGGCAGCCCAGCTACCTAAGTAGCACACCACTTTTTCTGTAATGAAAAACTTGTATCACGTTAAAGTATTGAGACAGTTACTTAGAGAGGAAAACTGCACCAGCTCAGACCGATCTCAAATTAAAAGATATTTTCAAGCAGACCTTTAATCGACCAGCTGTCGGACGGCTGTTACAAGCAAAAAATAGTATTGATAACATAGCGTACGAAATTCGGTTTTGATATGTTTTTTGTAAGTGCTGGTCCAGAGATTCGAAGTATTTGGAAAAGATAGACATGACCGCCAGTAAATTGCGGTATGAATTTATTGAACAACTAGTTTAAATAGTATTATCATCATCTGGCCAACGTAATTGAGTCATATGGCTAACAATGTGCCGCAAATCACTAGAAATTATAAGCGTTTGTTTCTCTATATTTATTATTGGCATGACGTATGAATTTTGTCAACTTCACAATCAACTGATTCATGTTACCACATGGCAGTTCGTTGTGCTGGCTAAGCAGCACATACACATTGTACATACCGCGGCTTACAAACGTACTACGATTTTTAAAGATGATCCTATTTTTTGTAAAGTTCACAGATTTCATAGGCTATGCCAGTTATAATGTATAGTAATCCACATTCTGACAGTAGCTCGATATAGACACTGTGATTCAATCACATCCTACCAGACGTCGGTAACATTACCTAAACCAGTCGCTGAATAAAGTAAAGTCATATTAGAGGTTCCTTGCGGTGTTGCATTTCACCTTATTTTGTCACTCAACAGCAACTACGCTTTAAATAGAACTGATATTTCCTGCAATTCGACGAATGTCGAAACCGACGAATCGTGGAATCTGATACCACACACACAGACGCGCTATGTAGTGTGTACATACTGATGTCATATAACAGCCATTAGGAGAGTGATGATTGCTCTGGGCAATAACCAAAAGCAGCCTGCAAAGTGAGTGCATTTATTAGTTCCACAGCTTCTATCTTTACTTCTGCATATTAGAGCCGAAAGTTTCTTAGCCTCCTAAATGTACACAGAAATAATTTTCATCAACAGCTGTTAAGAATTCTGTTAAAGTCTCGATTTAATCGCTCATATGTGTCCGGTAACACCCTATTAGCAAGCTGTTTCAGTTTTGTAACTCACCGTCGTAGGGCTCGTAAAGATCGATGAAGTTAACTGGGCGTCACTACATTAATTTGTTACATATATCAGACCACTGATCACATCTTAATTACTCCATTTACTTATTTCATTTTTGGAGATGAGTGCAGTAACGCGTCAAATACAACGCTATTTTATCAAGTGGACTGAGGAAAATTATGCACCAGGCCCTATCGATTGGTGTTGAAAAGACTACAACAGGTAGTTGATTAACTAGCTTTTTCTGTTTGTTTTGCTGATTTAGTTGTTCATATAGCCCTACATTATGTGAACACTTTGGTTAATCTCTTACGTTAATAAACTTAACAATATATCTTCTTAAAGTCTTTATATAGACGTTATTCTTTAACGGTACACTCTGAGTGCTGTATGATCTGGATTACCGAGGCTACATTTCATATAGACATCCAATCATTCATTCATACTATTCTGTTGTGCAGAATAAATTACTCACTTTCATTGGCCCCACAGGCGTCGTGTGGAGCCCAGAGAACAAGGAACAGAGCGAGCCACGCTGGCGACATCTGCAAACAGAAACTTTCACTTAGCTTGCTTGTTTGATAAAAAAGGAAGACCGTACAACCCGTAGATATAAGACTATTACCAGTACTTCAGAGCGGGAAAAGCTGGTGAAACGAACACGAATTACAATATGCAACAAAGGACTAACGGTGTGCTTTATATACAAGAAACAATCGCTAGTGATAAGAGAGAAGCCTATTGCGAAACTGTGGTGGGAACATCTTCACCCACTCAAGCCAGTTCGACTAACAATCTAGATACCGGGAATTAATCTCGAGAAAGAAAACAATTACGCTATTTGCGAACGGAAATGTTTTTTTAAGTGATACCTAGAATGAAAGGATTCATCATCGGAGACGCAAACTTAGGAGGAAGACCGTTTCCAGTAAGGGTGATGATTGTATCGGTCACAGTTAATCAAACAAGGTGACAGCCGCAATAATGACACTCGCTAGGCAACGTTTTCTGCTGGACGAAGATTCCAGACTCGAAATGATGTTCACACTGTGGTTTCTAGTGGCGTGGGTTCGAAACTACAGTCGATCATCTTTAAGTGAAAATCTGTTGTTCAAACGGAACAGTAGTAATGCGAATTAAATAAATGTTGTGACACATAAGGGCTTGGGAAACTGTCTGGGAAGCATATAATGTATGCAAAGCAGAAAGTTTTGAAATACGTCAATCACAAGAAATCTGAGAAAATTCGTAATATTTAGTGCAAAAATGTTAAGTTAAAATATGAACAAGAGAGTTTCCAACCAAACGATTAAAACAAGTAAATACTATTCATCAGTTACGTTTAATAGAAGCGAATTCTTCACTTCCGCGAGCAAAGCAGCACTCATCCAATGTTAAATACGTTTTCTAGAACACTACAGAAATTCGTAAATTTCAGCTGAAGGGTAGTAACATGCCCCTTTTAACAAAGTACTTTGAAATGATTTTGCACCAAGTTGGCTGTAAACTACAGAAATCAGTTTTACTACGACCATTCTATCTGTAATCTTGGTTCGAGGAGTCCTGTATGAAGCACATCAAAATGGGTTTTTCATCAAATATAAATTTACAGTCAACAAATGCCTGATGAAAAGAAACAATATAATTGTGTATTGTACAGTAGACGAAAATTTGAGTATTTCTTGTGCACGTTAAACGGAAGACAGAAGGAGGTTCCTAAAACAGTTTGATTGGCCGTTTTGTGTACCGGCAGCGACATTCACGTTTTCGGATTCTCGACATTAAAATATACAGGATGGGTGTTATTACGTGTCTGAGTAGTTGGTTCTGGCAAAACTGTTCCATTTTAACAGGTACCTTCAGATTTTTGTGATAATTATGTCTTTGGCCTCGATATTTACAATCATATGTCCATCTACCGTATATGGATAATACTGTTGTTTACTCAGACGATCGCACTATCACATATTCGAGTCACACAAACCATTTGATTTGCGAATTCGCATGGCGAGTTTGCTATGACGCACAGACTAAGTTCATGACATCTCGTACATACATAATAACACATACAAATTATAAAAGGATACAGTATCCTATCAGTAAATCATGAATGTATGAGCTATAGCTCCTTTCAGATCCTGCCTTCCTTTGATGGAACAGCTAAGCACCGCCAGAATTCCAGTTCCACCGCTGCTAGGTAATTCGACAATAATCTGAAAATCTTGATGTCCGTACCCACCAGGAGCGTTTTCGCGCTGAATGGGCCGGTATGTTCTAAGCTCCTCAGCTGTAAGAGTATACCATCATTTTATAGCAGGCTCTGCTTTTAACTAGAACAGCTACAGCTCTGCCAGTGATCTACAAGAATCCTGCTTGCGGGTTGAGCCGTCTTCTTGGCTTCCCACCACTCCTCGAGTAAAAATATGCGTTCATGGCAATTTCGGTGGAGTTATGTTTTTTGAATGGTGTCTATTGTTGTTAGCCGTGGCACACATACTTCAATGTTTTCGCTTACTTTCAGTGTGCCGTGTTTAACAATTAAGAGACATCTAACTAGGAGCGTGTAGCAACCCCAGTTGGCTCGATAACGTCAGCGACTCGTCGGGGCGTGGACTCCACAAGCATCCGAAGTTCTGCAGAGCCGTTGTGACCTACAGGGTGTTTCAAAAATGACCGGTATATTTGAAACGGCAATAAAAACTAAACGAGCAGCGATAGAAATACACCGTTTGTTGCAATATGCTTGGGACAACAGTACATTTTCAGGCAGACAAACTTTCGAACTTACAGTAGTTACAATTTTCAACAACAGATGGCGCTGCGGTCTGGGAAACTCTATAGTACGATATTTTCCACATATCCACCATGCGTAGCAATAATATGGCGTAGTCTCTGAATGAAATTACCCGAAACCTTTGACAACGTGTCTGGCGGAATGGCTTCACATGCAGATGAGATGTACTGCTTCAGCTGTTCAATTGTTTCTGGATTCTGGCGGTACACCTCGTCTTTCAAGCGTCCCCACAGAAAGAAGTCACAGGGGTTCATGTCTGGCGAATAGGGAGGCCAATCCACGCCGCCTCCTGTATGTTTCGGATAGCCCAAAGCAATCACACGATCATCGAAATATTCATTCAGGAAAGTAAAGACGTCGGCCGTGCGATGTGGCCGGGCACCATCTTGCATAAAGCACGAGTTGTTCGCAGTGTCGTCTAAGGCAGTTTGTACCGCCACAAATTCACGAAGAATGTCCAGATAGCGTGATGCAGTAATCGTTTCGGATCTGAAATATGGGCCAATGATTCCTTTGGAAGACATGGCGGCCCAGACCAGTACTTTTTGAGGATGCAGGGACGATGGGACTGCAACATGGGGCTTTTCGGTTCCCCATATGCGCCAGTTCTGTTTATTGACGAAGCCGTCCAGGTAAAAAAAAGCTTCGTCAGTAAACCAAATGCTGCCCACATGCATATCGCCGTCATCAATCCTGTGCACTATATCGTTAGCGAATGTCTCTCGTGCAGCAATGGTACCGGCGCTGAGGGGTTGCCGCGTTTGAATTTTGTATGGATAGAGGTGTAAACTCTGGCGCATGAGACGATACGTGGACGTTGGCGTCATTTGGACCGCAGCTGCAACACGGCGAACGGAAACCCGAGGCCGCTGTTGGATCACCTGCTACACTAGCTGCGCGTTGCCCTCTGTGGTTGCCGTACGCGGTCGCCCTACCTTTCCAGCACGTTCGTCCGTCACGTTCCCAGTCCGTTGAAATTTTTCAAACAGATCCTTTATTGTATCGCTTTTCGGTCCTTTGGTTACATTAAACCTCCGTTGAAAACTTCGTCTTGTTGCAACAACACTGTGTTCTAGGCGGTGGAATTCCAACATCAGAAAAATCCTCTGTTCTAAGGAATAAACCATGTTGTCTACAGCACACTTGCACGTTGTGAACAGCACACGCTTACAGCAGAAAGACGACGTACAGAATGGCGCACCCACAGACTGCGTTGTCTTCTACACTCCTGGAAATTGAAATAAGAACACCGTGAATTCATTGTCCCAGGAAGGGGAAACTTTATTGACACATTCCTGGGGTCAGATACAGCACATGATCACACCGACAGAACCACAGGCACATAAACACAGGCAACAGAGCATGCACAATGTCGGCACTAGTACAGTGTATATCCACCTTTCGCAGCAATGCAGGCTGCTATTCTCCCATGGAGACGATCGTAGAGATGCTGGATGTAGTCCTGTGGAACGGCTTGCCATGCCATTTCCACCTGGCGCCTCAGTTGGACCAGCGTTCGTGCTGGACGTGCAGACCGCGTGAGACGACGCTTCATCCAGTCCCAAACATGCTCAATGGGGGACAGATCCGGAGATCTTGCTGGCCAGGGTAGTTGACTTGCACCTTCTAGAGCACGTTGGGTGGCACGGGATACATGCGGACGTGCATTGTCCTGTTGGAACAGCAAGTTCCCTTGCCGGTCTAGGAATGGTAGAACGATGGGTTCGATGACGGTTTGGATGTACCGTGCACTATTCAGTGTCCCCTCGACGATCACCAGTGGTGTACGGCCAGTGTAGGAGATCGCTCCCCACACCATGATGCCGGGTGTTGGCCCTGTGTGCCTCGGTCGTATGCAGTCCTGATTGTGGCGCTCACCTGCACGGCGCCAAACACGCATACGACCATCATTGGCACCAAGGCAGAAGCGACTCTCATCGCTGACGACGACACGTCTCCATTCGTCCCTCCATTCACGCCTGTCGCGACACCACTGGAGGCGGGCTGCACGATGTTGGGGCGTGAGCGGAAGACGGCCTAACGGTGTGCGGGACCGTAGCCCAGCTTCATGGAGACGGTTGCGAATGGTCCTCGCCGATACCCCAGGAGCAACAGTGTCCCTAATTTGCTGGGAAGTGGCGGTGCGGTCCCCTACGGCACTGCGTAGGATCCTACGGTCTTGGCGTGCATCCGTGCGTCGCTGCGGTCCGGTCCCAGGTCGACGGGCACGTGCACCTTCCGCCGACCACTGGCGACAACATCGATGTACTGTGGAGACCTCACGCCCCACGTGTTGAGTAATTCGGCGGTACGTCCACCCGGCCTCCCGCATGCCCACTATACGCCCTCGCTCAAAGTCCGTCAACTGCACATACGGTTCACGTCCACGCTGTCGCGGCATGCTACCAGTGTTAAAGACTGCGATGGAGCTCCGTATGCCACGGCAAACTGGCTGACACTGACGGCGGCGGTTCACAAATGCTGCGCAGCTAGCGCCATTCGACGGCCAACACCGCGGTTCCTGGTGTGTCCGCTGTGCCGTGCGTGTGATCATTGCTTGTACAGCCCTCTCGCAGTGTCCGGAGCAAGTATGGTGGGTGTGACACACCGGTGTCAATGTGTTCTTTTTTCCATTTCCAGGAGTGTATATCTTTCACATCACTTGCAGCGCCATCTGTTGTTGAAAATTGTAACTACTGTAATTTCGAAAGTTTGTCTGCCTGAAAATGTACTGTTGTCCCAAGCATATTGCAACAAACGGTTTATTTCTATCGCTGCTCGTTTAGTTTTTATTGCCGTTTCAAATATACCGAACATTTTTGAAACACCCTGTATGATGCCCGTGTTACTCGATACTGGTCGCGTGAGTTTTGGGACGACACAACCACCCTCGTCTGCATGCAATGTTCTCAAAATATTCTGACACATCTGCACGTTTTCGCGGCGCAGTGACTGCTACATTAAATTTCGGGCGTTGTTTCTTCTGATGTTTTGGCTGGCTAACGTTCAGCTATCTTCAGTGTGAGCTGACTCTGAAAATGGCTCAAAATATCAGAAGAAGAAGAAGAACAAGAACAAGAAGAAGAAGTGGAATTGATGCGACTGCTCGCCCGAAATTTAATGGAATATTCCGACACAGTTTGTCTTGCTGAACGCACACGTCACATGAAGACTGCTGAAACTAATAGATGTGAACGAATAGTACGTTCCTGAATCGTTCGCCGGCGAGAGACGATGGGACACGTATCAGAACCTCGTTTCACCTCTAGTAAAACCTTTCGAGAATACCTCCAAGATCTATTTGAATTGTGAACTGTTGGCTAGCGGAATCTGTCACCTCATCTGGTTTCTCACATGTCAGTAACTTACCATGGGCTTGTACCAACATATACTGCAAACCGACAGTTTTCTCATTAGTTTTCTGCTGTTAGTGTCCGATTGTGCCCCTCTGATCCTGAATTTTCATACATTTAATGAAGGTAGTACCCGACAGATCGTCAATATCTAAAGAAAAGGTTGAGTTGTAGTTCAACCGCTAAGAGCTATTAATAGATACCATTATATTCACAGCTGAAGATCGTCAGGTATCTTATCCATTACAGCAGTTTACAAGGCAATATCAGCACTGTGGCGTCAAATAACATAAAATATATGTTATGCCACTGCTGTTCAAAAAGAGAAATACATAACACTGTCAGTAATAAAGATAAAATGTATCGAAATTGTTAATCTTCGTCCACATATTACAGTCGGGTTCCGATATTTCTTGTTCTCTACATATTCAATCTTAAGCACGTAGTAAAGTATTTGCTGTGCGAACATTGAATATCGCCAGAGAAATCCAGGCCACTCTGCTGCCAGTCATAAAGGAGACGCGCTCTTCTAGTAGGACAATACATGCGTAAACACTTCTCCCTTTGTTCAAATGTCAGCATATCGCAAAACCTGCCTGCCATGATACACACTCCGTCAGTCCAAAAAGTTTCTAAACTGGATTAATAAAAAATAGAGAAAAGTAAAGATGGTGGTCCGAATGCTTCAGAATTTGTACATAATCTCTCCCCTGCCTTCTTGAGTACAATGCACAGAACGTTTATACAACCATGTGAAATCGTTAGGAAAGACATTCTTTGGAATGTGGTTTATTTGGCGCATCATATTGGTTTGAATGACGGTTATGTTGTCAAATCGTTGACGTTTCATGTGAATTTTTTGCACTTTGTCGTTTTTTGGTAGGTTCGTATTGATAACACCAAGTCTCGGCACCCTGATGATTTTTTCCCGGAAAAAAATTGTTCGCATTTTACAATTCAATCAAGTCACGGCAGGAGTCAGGAGTCAGCGCATCTTTGTTTGTATTCGGGAAACAACACACAAACTTCTCTTCTTCAAAACATTTTGAAGAACGTCTTGATGACCTGAATCAACATCGTTGACACGCTACGAACACCCGACTGCTACTTAGCACAGCTTGCTCGCAACTGACTGGTCTAATGTGCATCTGTTGTTCACAGATGTCAGTTTAAACTGCCATCGTTGTTACAGCGCTGGCGTCTCTTATATGCCAGTAATAAAATCAGTCTCGGAATTTTGTGGTGATAATGAATCACCATCTGTATCCGTTGACCGACTGCAACTGCAGATGGAGGAGGCGTGGAACAATGTCTCTCCACACCTCCGTGAGCGTCTTTATGTAGCGCTAGGTACTAGGTACTGAAATTGTTGATAGAGACAATCTCTCTATAGCTATATGCGGCTGTAATTATGATGAACTACAGTGTATGTCAAACATACGAGGGTAATCATAAAAATAAGGTCTCCTATTTTTTTATAAGTACATTGACCTGTTTATTTCTACAATGGTTTACCTCAGTTTACAGCTTGAAGATTTTGCTATTTTTCGAGATAATCACCATTTCTGTCGATACTTTATTGTAGTCGCTGTGGCAGTTTTTGTATGCCCATGTCATACCAGCTCGCCGCCATGCTGTTCAGAAAGTTATGAATCTCTTCTTTCACCTCGTCGTCGGAGCTGAATCGCTTTCCGGCCAAATGTTCTTTCAACCTAGGGAACAGGTGATAGTCACTGGGCGCCAAGTCAGGACTATAGGGTAGGTGGGTGATTATGTTCCACTGAAACTGTTGCAGAAGAGCAACGGTTTGCCGAGCGATGAGTGGGCGAGCGTTGTCATGGAGAATGTGTACGCCCTTGCTCGACATTCCTCTTCTCCGGTTCTGAATTGTCCGTTTGAGTTTTTTCAGAGTCTCACAGTACCTGTCAGCGTTAATTGTGGTCCCAGCGATTCAGCTCTGTCGACGAGGTGAAATAAGAGATTCATAACTTTCTGAACAGCATGGCGGCTAGCTGGTATGACATGGGCATAAAAAAACTGCCACAGCGTCTACAAAAATCCATCGACAGAAATGGTTATTATGTCGAAAAATAGCTATATGTTCAAGCTGTAAACTGATGTAAACCATTGTAGAAATAAACAGGTCTATGTACTTATAAAAAATAGGAGACCTTACTTTTGGGATTACCCTCGTACATGTATTTGTTTAATTCCTCTGTAAGCTAACAATATAATAAAGCTTTCAGTATGTTTATCTTCTAAATACACTGACGTAAAGAAAATCGCAACACCAAGAAGGAAACGTGCGACATAAACGAAAGTTGGTAGTCGTGTTTCTACATCTGAAAAACGATGCCTATTCAGATCTCGCGCGATTCATATAAGAGTGGCACTAGTAGCGCCACAATGAGGATCCGGATCAGGTTTGCCTTAAATACGCCCTGTAACGGCTGTGAACGTGACTTACCTTTGAGATTGGACGTGTTGGGTTGATGTTAGTCAAGAATGTCTGTGAGGCAACAAAGACGGCCATTACCAACACCTCACTGAGTTTGAACGAGGTCGTTTAATAGGGCTATGAGAAGCTGGATGTACGCCCAGTCATAATGCAGGAATACTTGGCAGGAATGTAGCCACTGTACCCGATTTTGGTAGCGGTGGTCACGAGAACGTACGGTCTCAAGAAGACCGGGCTCCGGATGGCCATGTGGCACTACCGAAAGGGAGGGACATTGTGTTTGGCGTACGGTCCTGGCGCATCGTACTGCATCTGCAGCAGTTGGCACCACAGTGACACAACGAAGTGTTACAAATCGGTTACTTCAAGAACAGCTCCGACCTGGTCGCCCTGTAGCGTGCATTCCACTGACCCCAAACCACCGCCATTTGCTACTCCTGTGGCGTCAAGCAAGAGCTCATGGGAAGGCAGGGTGGAGATCTGTTGGTTTTCATGATAAAAGCTGGTTCTGCCTTGGTACAAGCTGCGGCCGTGTGTTGGTTAGAGGGAGGCCAGTTGAGAGCCTGCAACCAATCTGTGTTAGACACACTGGATCTGCTGCTGGAGTTATGGTCTGGGCTGCTATTTTGTATGACAGCAGGAGCACTCTCGTGGTTATCCCACGCATCCTGACAGCTAATTTTTACGTCAGTCTGGTGATTCGACCTGTTGTGCTGCCATTCATGCACAGCATTCCAGGGGGTGTTTCCCAACAGGATATGGCCCGCCCATATACCGCCGTTGTAACAGACATGCTCCACAGAGTGTAGACTTATTGCCCTGGCCTGCTAGATCACCAGATCTGTCTCTTGTCGAGCACATATGGGATATCATCAGACGACAACTCCAGCGACATCCGAAAATTGCGTTAACCGTCCTGTATTGAATGACCATCGCACTAACTGACACGTGACACCTGTACAACACAATGCATGCACGTTTGCATTCCAGCTTTCAATATTCTGGGGGTTACACCTGTTGTTAATGTACCAGCATTTCACAATTGCAGTGGCTTATGTCGCGCATATTTTACTATGTGATCTTGCAGTGTTAATCACTTAAATATCTTACCTAGACGAATGTATTCCCGAAATTTCATTACTGCACATTAACTATATTTAGTATTGCTATTTTTTCCGTCACTATAGATTATGTAGAATATAACTGTTGTGTACATAGTTCCGCGTAGTCAGCGCGTACACAACTTTCCCACTAGAACGCGTCCCGCTAAGCACAACAGCGCAGGCGCAGCACTCGTCCGTCTCCGCTCTACGAGATGGCGCTGCCTTAGAGACGGACCAAATTCTGCTTCCGCCGATCCGCGTATTAATACATAACGCAGCCAATGAGATTGCTGCTAACGTAGAACCTTTTCTCCTCACAGATCACACTCGCACCGTGATACCTGAACACTCGAGGTATAACGAGTGTACAGACCTACGATCAATCAGTCTTCATTTATCTGCACCTGTCTGTACCAGTCTACATTAGTCTGTACCAGTCTATAGTCAAGTTTCAGTCTGCACCTAATAAGATTATCATATTCCTGTACATAGCCATGAAGAGAAATGTATAGACACTTTGTCAAGTATCAGAGATATGTGAGAATAAGATTAACGTACAAAGACCAAAGGAACTTCAGATTATCAATTGTAAACAGAATCCAGAATCAAGTTACGTAATGTCTATGCTTTTTATTGTTTTAATAAATGTGTGTGAAAATTAATCAAGTTCTGTTTAAAGTTGGTCACCGTCAATCTGCTACTCTAAGTGTGCAAGTGCCATTTCTATCGTCTGACCTAACGGCAGAAGATAAACACGCCACGATAAGACCACGAGACATATTGCTGACACTCGCCTACTTAGAGCGACAAGTCAAATAATCTGATGGTGTGTGTACCGAAGGTCTTACAGTACGCACACCACAATAACAGCATCGTGAAGAGAACAGTTTCAGTGGGAAATGAGGAAACTGTTCGTGCTTATATTAAAAGACCAACTTTCACTGTCGATTCTAATCAAACTTTCAATACGTTTAGCTTGCAAATGTAATACTTCGAGTAAATCATCCTCGCGAAGAGAACCATTTCAGACAGCAACGTGTTCACTGACCGACCTCCACTGTTCATTGCAGAAGGGCAAGCAGAGTGAAATACGGACCAGGATGGCGATCTGAAGAGAACTACCAGGAAGACATTCTGAAGCCGTCAGACGGAGGGCAACAAGTTATGCAAAATCGGGGTTGCGTGGCCTTCAAAAGATCGCCTCCACCAGGAGCAGATTTTGGATAAATTATTAAACGTTGGAAAATCATGTTCTTCCTCTCGCCTAGTTGTATCGACATATCCAAAGCTCTTTCCAGGAATGACAATCAGCTGTTCGATTTTAGAGTTCATTCCTTTTCATAACGTGTACTTTGTTACTAGATAGTTGTCGACATGACGGATATGTCTCTGATACTATGTGTTATCTCCTTTGTATGCACATTCACGATGAAGACCCTGTAACTGGAGTGCTATTCCTCTTGCTGTGTGTTATCTCGCTTGTATGCACGTTCATGATGAAGACACTGTCCTATTCAGTGTGATCAAAAGTATCCGGACACCTGGCTGAAAATGACTTACAAGTTCGTGGCACCCTCCAACGGTACAGCTGGAATTCAATATAGTGTTGGCCCACCCTCAGCCTTGATGACAGCTTTCACTCTCGCAGATATACGTGCAGTCAGGTGCTGGAGGATTTCTTGGGAATGGCAGCCATTCTTCACGGAGCGCTGCACTGAGGAGAGGTAACGATGTAGGTCGGTGAGGCCTAGCACGAAGTTGGCGTTCCAAAACATCCCAAAGGTATTCTGTAGGATTCAGGTCAGGACTCTGTGCAGGTCAGTCCAGTCCATTACAGGCCGTGCATTATGAACAGGTGTTCGATCGTGTTAAAAGATGCAATCGCCAGCCCCGAATTGCTCTTCAACAGTGGGAAGCAAGAAGGTGCTTAAAACATTGATGTGGGCCTGTGCTGTGATAGGTCCATGCAAAACAACAAGGGGTGCAAACCCCCTCTATGAAAAACACGACCACACCATAACACCACAGCCTCCGAATTTTACTGTTGACACTATCCACGCTGGCAGATGACGTTCACCGGGCAATCGCCATACCCACACACTGTCATCGGATCGCCACATTGTGTACCGTGATTCGTCACTCCACGCAACGTTTTTCCAGTGTTCAATTGTCCAATGTTTACGCTCCTTACACCAAGCGAGCCGTAGTTTGGCATTTACCGGCGTGATGCGTGACTTATGACCAGCCTCTCACCTCCCGCCTAACTGTCGTAGTACTTGTATTGGACTCTGATGCAGTCTGGAATTCCTGTGTGATGGTCTAGATAGATGTTTGCCTGTTACACATTACGACCCTCTTCAACTGTCGGCGGTCTCTTGTCAGTCAACATACGATTTCGGCCTGTACGCTTTTGTGCTGTACGTGTCTCTTCACGCTTCCACTTCACTATCACATCGGAAACACTGGATGTAGGGATGTTTATGGGTGTGGAAATCTCGCGTACAGACGTATGACATAAGTGACACCCAATCACCTGACCACATTCGAAGTCTGTGATTTCCGCGGAAGGCCCCATTCTGCCCTCTCGCGATGGCTAATAACCACTGAGGCCGCTGATATGGAGTATCTGGCAGCAGGTGGCAGCACAATGCACCTAATATGAAAAATGTATGTTTTTGAGGGTGTCCGGATACTTTTTATCACATAGTGTATGTAATCAAAATTTCTTTTTACATAGGAAGTAGGGAAGTAAGTTTGTGTTTGATGCGCCTCGATGTCTAGATTATTAGAGAAGGGGCACAAGTTCGCTTTGGAAAAGGATGACGAACCAAATAGACCGTGGACTACTCAAAGAACCGACGCGGTGTTCGTCTGAAGTAACCCAGGGTAACTAACTTAATCCTCAACCTGGATGGTCAGATGGTGATTCGAACTCCGTCCGATCTCGGGAACAGAGTACTGAGCCTCAACTAGAGTACTTACAATCCACCTAACATTTATTTAATAATTTTCACATTCATGTAAGTTCATCAACAAATCCACAGCCTCACTGAACAGTAAACGTATCTTTTACTACTTATGCTCATCCTCAGTTGAAAGATCGTGAATTTCTCTGCAGGTTTGGGGATTTGTTTCACCAAAAGGCCAATGAATAAAATGAGGTACATCACATCAAGCCGTAGATTTGTTCATTTATGGCTTCAAAATAAAAGCAAACTTCAGTGCTGACACCGAATGAAAAATCCAATATGGTTGATATTTGTGTTGTAACTTGTATGTAATACACACACGCTGGCAGATACACCAGTGCTAAGCGTCGCATACATCATGTCAGCCTTCGGCAGCTGAATTAGGCTCTCATGATCTGGAGTTCGTGACGTTTCTGTTCTAGTGTCGCAATGACGCAATGCCTTAAGAGTCATTTAATATTTGATTTACTGTTAATTTAGGCTGAAGACCAATTTACTGTATAGTTCAGTAATTAATGATATAAAAGAGAGTTCCTCAAAGCGTACCTGTCCTTTTAATCATGCATATCGTGTGTGTGAGACAGTAACTGAAATAAGTTGAAATAAGGATGGTAGAACTAGAAACATAAAACAGAAAATGTTACCATAATATTACCAAAATAAAAAGTAATTTGATTGTACCACTAAGCATAAAATGATAGCATTTTATCTGTTTGATATGAATGTGGGATTTATATTATCTAGGCAAAGAACATAAGAAGTAATTGACGTTTTCATATTAGTGTTTTAAGTAATAGATATTACTTAAAATACTATCTTGTGCGGAAAACTAGGTATCTGAACCGAAATATTTTAACCTTATGCATGGATCGAGTTACTTCGATTATGTAAAAAACCTGTTTGTAACAAGTATTTAAAAACGGACTGGCGCAGTGCTTCCGTATAAGATTCTGTGTGATGGCTCACGGCAGTTATCACTCACCAAACACATTATCCCGCTCTGACTTTCAGTAAATGTTAGTAATATCGGAAAGGAAAAAATTTCTTGATGTTGCGACAATACTATTTGGGCTTGCCAGGCAATCGTCGGTTCTCATTTGACGAATTCGAAAACCGGTTTGTGATCAAATAAACAGCATTTTCAGAACACCAGGAAAGTGGTTCCTTTTCACTGTAATTGTCACGTTCTGTCAGTCACCGACAGATAATTTCATAAATGTTAGTAACATAGGACGTTATTTCCAAAATGGAAATCAAATGTGAAATCTAGGCTCACCCGACAAAAATAATCACCTCACTGCGCACACACAGATGAGTCTTTACGCCTTTACACAGGGTGCAGCGATCGAGTCACGTGGTCAACCGCTCGCTCTCTGCCTCTACGTGAGCACAGGGAAGTAACATCAGTGAGACATTTATGTTTCTCAAATGAACATTGTACGTAAACATGGGTAAATGTAAGGACGTGACAGAGAGGCAAAAAGAGGCAGTCATCCTAGGCCCTACCCTTGGCCATAAGGTGTGTGAAGTTACTAGCTTTGTTGGAGTTTCGCAGTAGGGATTGTTCAACGTGTCTACAAGCAGTGGTGTAACACACACGGCCACGAAACACGACGTCAGAGCCGCGCGGAGTGGCCGCGAGGTTAGAGGTGCCATGTCACGGATCACGCGGCCCCTCCCGCCGGAGGTTGGAGTCCTCCCTCGGGTATGCGTGTGTGTGTGTGTGTGTGTTGTTCTTAGCATAAGTTGGTTTAAGTAGTGTGTAAGTCCAGGGACCGATACCTTAGCAGTTTGGTCACTTAGGAATCACACATATTTTTGAACGACGTCAGAATAGTGGTCTGAAAAAGATTCTGAATGAGAGGGGCTGGAGACGCGTTTCAAAACTTGTGAATCGAAATCGCTTTCAAGCCCGACAGTAATCGCTGGCAGGAGGTGAATGGATTTCCACCCCAACCTGTTGGCGAGAAAGCATTGTGATGGCGAGTGCATGCAACGAACATTTGGAGCCGGTCAACCGGTCTCCTCGAAAAAGGCCACTGCTCACACACGCATATAATGGCGACGATAGCAAAGCAAAGCTCATCGGGCTGGAAGAATATGTGACTGGTTTTCTGAACCCTCCGCTACGCTATTACATCTCGACTGGCCTGCAAAACCATCTGAATAGGACCCCATAGAAAACCTGTGGAACATGGGTGGGTAAAACGCAAACATCGACATCCCCGTAATTTGGTGGAAGTGAACGATCAAATCCTCAGCGAATAGTTTAACCTACACGCGACGTACCAGCACAACTTTGTGGAACCACTTCCTAACTGTATCCGGGGGCGGAATTACACGTATTACATGGTACTAACACGAATTCTTAACAGACGAATGGGAAAAACTGGCA
Source organism: Schistocerca nitens (assembly GCF_023898315.1). Lineage (NCBI taxonomy): Eukaryota > Metazoa > Arthropoda > Insecta > Orthoptera > Acrididae > Schistocerca > Schistocerca nitens. The sequence goes on along the minus strand of NC_064618.1, from coordinate 616,771,548 downwards.
GAAGCCGACCTCGGGGAAGGTCAGTTTGGATTCCGTAGAAATGTTGGAACACGTGAGGCAATACTGACCCTACGACTTATCTTATAAAATAGATTAAGAAAAGGCAAACCTACGTTTCTAGCACTTGTAGACTTAGAGAAAGCTTTTGACAATGTTGACTGGAGTACTTTCTTTCAAATTCTGAAGGTGGCAGGGGTAAAATACAGGGAGCGAAAGGCTATTTACAATTTGTACAGAAACCAGATGGCAGTTATAAGAGTCGAGGGACACGTAAGAGAAGCAGTGGTTGGGAAGGGAGTGAGACAGGGTTGTAGCCTATCCCCGATGTTATTCAATCTGTATATTGAGCAAGCAGTAAAGGAAACAAAAGAAATATTCGGAGTAGGAATTAAAATCCACGGAGAAGAAATTAAAACTTTGAGATTTGCCGATAACATTGTAATTCTGTCAGAGACAGGAAAGGACCGGGAAGAGCAGTTGAACGGAATGGACAGTGTCTTGAAAGGAGGATATAAGATGAACATCAACAAAAGCAAAACGAGGATAATGGAATGTAGTCGAATTAAATCGGGTGATGCTGCGGGAAATAGGTTAGGAAATGAGACACTTAAAGTAGTAAATGAGTTTTGCTATTTGAGGAGAAAAATAACTGATGATGTTCGAAGTAGAGAGGATATAAAATGTAGACTGGCAATGGCAAGGAAAGCGTTTCTGAAGAAGAGAAATTTGTTAACATCGAGTATAGATTTAAGTGTCAGGAAGTCGTTTCTGAAAGTATTTGTATGGAGTGTAGCCATGTACGGAAGTGAAACATGCACTATAAATAGTTTAGACAAGAAGGGAATAGAAGCTTTAGAAATGTGGTGCTACAGAAGAAGGCTGAAGATTAGATGGGTAGATCACATAACTAATGAGGAGGTATTGAATAGAACTGGAGAGAAGAGAAATTTGTGGCACAACTTGACTAGGAGAACGGATAGGTTGGTGGGGCATATTCTGAGGCGTCAAGGGATCACCAATTTAGTATTGGAGGGCAGTGTGGAGGGTAAAAATAGTAGAGGGAGACCAAGAGATGAATACACTAAACAGATTCAGAAGGATGTAGGTTGCAGTAGGTACTGGGAGATGAAGAAGCTTGCACAGGATAGAGTAGCATGGAGAGCTGCATCAAACCAGTCTCAGGATTGAAGACCACAACAACAACAACAGCAACAAAATGATGCTTGTAATGTTTTTCTAGGGTCATAACTTTTTTCCGGTGAGCTTACATGACAGACTAAATATTTTTAAAATGTTTGATACTGAAAGAAAGGGGAAGTATCAGGTTGTGTCATTCAGTAATCGAAAATGTATATTATGTTATGTCAGTATCAACTTCTATTACGTGTACATTTAGGTTAGAAAACGAGATAGCTATTAGTCGTTATCGATCTCCTTTTTGCTCTCGATGTTTTTTATTAATCTTGATTTAATTAATCTTTTAATTCATGAGAATCGCGTAACATACTGCACCATCTCACTCGGCTGTCAAAGACTGGTTTTCGATAATAACTTACGTGGGAGTAGAAAGAGAGACATTCTGTGCTACTGAGAACGATGTCCGCTGCTAGACTGATACTCAGCCGGTTAAAACTGCGAAAAGTGTTGGGAGAGATAGAAATAATTTGCGGCGCTTACCTCGAAGAGGACTCCCGTTGTCCACGAAGGTATGGACGACACGCCTTGCACCAGGTTCACGGAGCTTATATAGGCCTACGCACAGCTCACAGACCATTACGTGGGTCACGCCTCTGTGGCTACGTAACACGGGCCCCAAAACTGCCAACACTAGTTGACCTGAAAAGTGCTGGTTAATTCACTAGCTCCTCCGACTACCGATGACGAACTGCTTTCATTAGCCTGGATTGCTGCGGAAACAGAAATAAGGTTACTTGGTGAAGTACACACGTGCTGTCGCTTGTCGGTTGCACCAGCCGTCAGGAGCCTCGGGTCTGCCCGCGTGGGTATAATTTGTTTTACGACACGGAGGGGAGCTTGGGGATTTTACTGTGCGAAACTACTCTGTCACGTCTCAGCGACCTTACCTCAACTGTGAACAAGAATATCTCATCAAAAGTAAGGTAAAGAAGGATTTACGAGAAGGGTTAGGGTCCTGTCGACGACAAGGTCATTAGAGACGGATAACATGGCAGTACTGGAGAGGCGTGAGGAAGGAAGTCGACTGTGTACCGTTTAAAGGAATCGTCGCGCTCTTGCCCAAAGCTGGATGCTCAGACTTAATCAAATAAGCAACTTACTGTAAACTGGAAATGATTTCAAAAATTCGAAAGCACATACTTTGGAGAGAAGCGATTATTAGTAAACAGGAAGACGGCGAAACGCAGAGTAGCGAACATCAAATGTATTGTTGGCAATGTTTGCTGTAATATTTATTTTTATTTAACGTAAGAAATGCACATTCAGTGTTTGTAACAACAGTATCACAACTGCAACGTTATAGCCTCCTTCATAGTTTTGCATATCACGAGGTTTTGTGCCATCAGGATCAAGGGGTTTCAACTTTTTTCTTGACGCCATCAAGCCACCTCTTCAGAGTTCTTCTGGTGCTTCCTCTGTGCCCCAAGGGATCTAGCGAATCAACTATTGATTAAATTTGTAGTGGTCCTGCCTTTCGTATGTGCTTGGCCGGGCGCAGCTTCCGTTTGCCAACTCACCCGACATCTGCTGCCTCTGTTTTGCTTCTGATCATCTCTGTCTCTTGATTATATTTTTACAATACTGGTATACTATTTCTGGTTGAAAGAAGTATTGACTTACGGTTTATGTATTTCGAAATTTTACTCAAATCATTTTTGAATCTGCAATACGATGAATAATGAATGATATAGAACTCATTTTGTTTCATAAGAGTTCTTAATAATCATAATTATTTCCCTTGCCTGAGTTGGAAGACATCAATATTGTATACCTGTTCTGTGCAAGAATACATGAAGAATTTTAGCACACAATTACACACTATCGTGCATTTCAGTGGAACAAATAAGTAGGTACGCGCCACTAAGTAATCGATAATAAGCTTTACAATCAATTTCACATTACTAGCCGGCCGGAATGGCCATGCGGTTCTAGGCGTTACAGTCTGGAACCGAGCGACCGCTACGGTCGCAGGTTCGAATCCTGCCTCGGGCATGGATGTGTGTGATGTCCTTAGGTTAGTTAGGTTTAATTATTTCTAAGTTCTAGGCGACTGATGACCTCAGAAGTTAAGTCGCATAGTGCTCAGAGCCATTTGAGCCATCACATTACTGGTGGTGAGTCAGCCATTGGCTTCTCATTTTTCTTAGGGATGTACTGTGACTTCACTCATTGCCGTCTGCACTAACAATACAAAAAATGTACGCAACTACCGATCATGGGGTCACAGCAACTGGAATCGAATTCAGGAGAAACTGAGTTCAAATCCCATTTTGGCCATTGTGCTTTAGATTTCCCGTCGTTTTGCACATTCACTAAAAGAGATAGCTTGGATAACTCTTTCAAGATGACCACAGTCAACGTCTCATAGCACCACTGTCCAATATGAGTTTGTGCACTGTCTGTAATGAGCTCATCATTGACGGGGCGTTATGTCATAAACTCGGTTCCATCCTTCCAACATTCCTTCCACGCAACTGCACTTGTAATATGTATAGAGACATACGCGTACACTGTAGATATACACACAAGACGTTACAATACGTTTCGATTTTTAGAAAACACGTCTCATTAATATGGTTGTGGGAGGCACTTTGAAACTGGCCGCCTAAGCAGTTCCCAGAATCCCGCCAACAATTAATATAAAACTTTGGAATATCCCAATCCGCTCTCCCTATTCCATAACTCTATGTCAAGCAACTTTTTATTAGCGTTTCTAATTATCCCCTTCACATTTTGGGCCAACACAAAAATCTTCTCGGAATCTCTATTGAAGTTGTTTTCAGAGGACCTGTTTCTCACTGAGCAAAAACTGCAGAAAGCGTCTTGTTGTAGGAAAGGACTTGAGGAGTTTTGGCTGAAGTGAGCATTTATTGAAGTTCGTGAGCTCTAGAAAATATATAAAGAGATTGGTTTCTTGCTTCTAGCACGACAGAAATGTCAGCTTACGAAATGCCATAACTTTGTAAACAAATCAAAATTTCTGGACATGGGTCAGTGTGGTATACGAAATTTTGGTTTTTTTGTCATTCCTCCACATTGAGAACTAGGTTTCAACATGGCCTTCAGTCAGGACGCGAGCGGATCTGTCGCAACTGGACCAGATTGGATACCGCAGGGAGAGCCACAAAGAAACTCAGGGGTAAAGGTGGCTTTAATTCGCTGTTTCAGTATCAAGTTCTAAAATACAGCTAAAAATCTAGTGCTGTCATTGCCATTTAAACTGTTGGAAATGAAGCGAAGAAATGGAAAGAAGGGTCGGAGAAAAGACGGATGATATTTCGGAGAGCAGTTCCTAAACTGACTCCTTATGAGGAATAATGTTGACTCACAGGGCTTTGGCAGCCACTCTCAAACAGTATTTTTTTTCGTGGATTGTTTGTGAATCTACTTTTGATTGAAGTGTGTATTAGAGCAGATATGAATAATGTAAGTCGGCTGTGCAGAGAAAGTTTTTTATAGTCGGTTCCAACTTCCTGACTCATTTTAAACTACCAGTAAGTTTAAAAACAGCACACTCAGCTGCAAAGTGAAAGAGTCACACCGTGAACAATGCTCAAAGCTGTGGGTAAGTCATTTATCCCCAATATCCTTCCTTCCAGGAGTGCTAGTCCAGCGAGATAAGTAGGAAAACTTCTGTGGAATTTGAAGAATAGGAGAGAGATACTAGCAGTAGCTGTGAGAGATTGGTGAGAGTGTGGGATCGTGAGCCATGGCTGGATAGCTCAGTCGGTGAGAGCGTTACACGTGAACCACGAAAGGCGAGGTTCTGGGATAGAGTTCCGGTCTGGCACACTGTTTTAATCTGCCAGCTTGTTTCAGTTTTGTACAGGTTTAAAGATTGTCACGTCGTCTGCGAGACCTGTTTGGGTACATCTAAGCCAATCAGAAGTAGAGAACGCTTGATGAATCTGTAGAAACTTTCGGAAGTTAAAGAAATTACTTCATTATTCCAGAAATGAGTTAATTAAATACAATTTTCGTTACCTTGTTTGGCCACTTACGTGCGCTTAGTGTCAGAGTTACGAGTACTATAGTGTGTATACAAAACTGTTCATTATCACAGAAGTCATGGTTTCGAGTCGTAGGTGGCATCCACATTTATAATATTTAGTTCAAATGGCTCTGAGCATTATGGGACTTAACATCTGAGGTCATCACTCCCCTTAATATTTAGTATTTTGATTTAGTTATGGCCTGTCGATAGAAAGATTTATCATTTTTCATTATGAAAATGAGTAATGTTGAGTAATGTTTAAAACAAAATCTGTCAACCCCGCTTCTATAAAGCAGTTTCCTGGATGAAACTTAATCAATTTTGTTAAACTGCTCAGTGAAGAATACCAAATATACTGAATGTTAATACACATATTTTATGGTGCATCCACCAACCCAAACTTCTTTATGCTATCAGCGAAGCATGTTTCGAGATGAATGTACTGTATATGCTTATTACGGATTTAATGAAACTAAAAGTTTCTGAAATAATTGTAATTTCAAAAATTGATAATACGAAGCTGAAATTATTTAATGCAAACCGGGGCAAGTGGCCGCTACAAGTTAAGCTGTTTTCTGTCGCAGATTTCAGGTTGTTGTTCCTAGGAACTGTTTGTGAAACATTTCTTTAGGCTGAATGTTTTAACGAAGAGTCGCACCTCCCACCTTATCATGTTTACTTGTTTTCAGCGATTCTCCTGTGAAGAACGAGACTCTTTGGCGTCAGCGCCCCTAACACACCTCACTGCTTTTCGGAGAATGTGTACGTGAGCCGCCGCCACATAATTGTCTTCTGCGTCGAATCTTATCAGTTTTTTTTACATTCATGATATGATGTAACTGTCGGTCGTGGACAGGAGTGGTGACTAACGTGTGATAGGCTATAGAGAGATATTCCGGTATCTTGCCCATCACTGAAAGCTCTTAACGTCCAGGGAGACTTCTAAAATCCTTGAGTGAATTATGCGCAGCCACTAGGTTTGTGTTCCATGAAGAGATTCGCTTCTCTGCACTAAACAACAAGTCTTTTTCGTTGGTAGCCTTCGATACGTGGGATCCACAGAATTTATAAAGTCGTTGCAGACGAGAGGTCACATTTCCGACTACTTAAGTTAGAGATAGCCAGATGTCGTTATTGGTGGAAATGACTAACTCCAAATGCCAAGAATTTACTGAGATATAGCGTTCCGTGTGGTGGAACGTACAGGGTGCAACGGGTATAAGTGCAGATATTTTTTTGTATGTGGAACCACAAATTGTACACACATCAGTCTGTTGGTTACTTTTTCCTGTGCGTCGGTCATCCTGTGAACGCATCACAGACTTTTCTGCATGGACGCAGCTTCACCAGTAAGTGGACTGCACCTGTCAGTATAGACTAACCGTTTTGCGTCCATACTTCAACACCGACTGATCAGCTGTCAAGGAGAAAATATGCGTTAATGGCTTGCTCTTGTCGTATATACTCGGTGGTATTGACGAACCTAAAAACGCACTACTCGTAATAGCTATAATTATTACCCTGCAGTTGACGAAAATACTAATGTAATGTTGTTCAGTGTAACGTCCTCAGTCACCAATAGAAATATCTGCTCTTAAACCCAAATTCAAATGGCTCCAAGCAGTAAGGGATTTAACATCTGAGGCCATGAGTCTCCTAGACTTAGAATTACATAAACCTAACTAACCGAAGGACATCACACACATCCATGCCCGAGGCAGGATTCGAACCTGCGATCGTAGCAGCAGCGCGGTTCCGGAATGAAGCGCCTAGAACCGCTCGGTCACAACGGCCGGCCACTTATACCCGTTACACCCTATATATTAATGTTGTCTTGTTTGTTCTGTCTCTGTTCCCGCAGTCGGAGTTATACAAGCCATATAGGTTAATATCAAATACACTCCTGGAAATTGAAATAAGAACACCGTGAATTCATTGTCCCAGGAAGGGGAAACTTTATTGACACATTCCTGGGGTCAGATACATCACATGATCACACTGACAGAACCACAGGCACATAGACGCAGGCAACAGAGCATGCACAATGTCGGCACTAGTACAGTGTATATCCACCTTTCGCAGCAATGCAGGCTGCTATTCTCCCATGGAGACGATCGTAGAGATGCTGGATGTAGTCCTGTGGAACGGCTTGCCATGCCATTTCCACCTGGCGCCTCAGTTGGACCAGCGTTCGTGCTGGACGTGCAGACCGCGTGAGACGACGCTTCATCCAGTCCCAAACATGCTCAATGGGGGACAGATCCGGAGATCTTGCTGGCCAGGGTAGTTGACTTACACCTTCTAGAGCACGTTGGGTGGCACGGGATACATGCGGACGTGCATTGTCCTGTTGGAACAGCAAGTTCCCTTGCCGGTCTAGGAATGGTAGAACGATGGGTTCGATGACGGTTTGGATGTACCGTGCACTATTCAGTGTCCCCTCGACGATCACCAGTGGTGTACGGCCAGTGTAGGAGATCGCTCCCCACACCATGATGCCGGGTGTTGGCCCTGTGTGCCTCGGTCGTATGCAGTCCTGATTGTGGCGCTCACCTGCACGGCGCCAAACACGCATACGACCATCATTGGCACCAAGGCAGAAGCGACTCTCATTGCTGAAGACGACACGTCTCCATTCGTCCCTCCATTCACGCCTGTCGCGACACCACTGGAGGCAGGCTGCACGATGTTGGGGCGTGAGCGGAAGACGGCCTAACGGTGTGCGGGACCGTAGCCCAGCTTCACGGAGACGGTTGCGAATGGTCCTCGCCGATACCCCAGGAGCAACAGTGTCCCTAATTTGCTGGGAAGTGGCGGTGCGGTCCCCTACGGCACTGCGTAGGATCCTACGGTCTTGGCGTGCATCCGTGCGTCGCTGCGGTCCGGTCCCAGGTCGACGGGCACGTGCACCTTCCGCCGACCACTGGCGACAACATCGATGTACTGTGGAGACCTCCCGCCCCACGTGTTGAGCAATTCGGCGGTACGTCCACCCGGCCTCCCGCATGCCCACTATACGCCCTCGCTCAAAGTCCGTCAACTGCACATACGGTTCACGTCCACGCTGTCGCGGCATGCTACGAGTGTTAAAGACTGCGATGGAGCTCCGTATGCCACGGCAAACTGGCTGACACTGACGGCGGCGGTGCACAAATGCTGCGCAGCTAGCGCCATTCGACGGCCAACACCGCGGTTCCTGGTGTGTCCGCTGTGCCGTGCGTGTGATCATTGCTTGTACAGCCCTCTCGCAGTGTCCGGAGCAAGTATGGTGGGTCTGACACACCGGTGTCAATGTGTTCTTTTTTCCATTTCCAGGAGTGTATATGTTGACGGTATGCACTTTACTTACAACTGAATCATCTTTATGGCTGATACTTTATCACCACCATCCAGGAACACTGACAATAAGCGGAATACAGCGAATAAAGCAACATGTGTGATAGTGAGCAGTGAGGGAATACTTTGTGCGCAGCTCTCAAGAACAACAAAGTACAGAAAGTAATGGGCCACTGAACATAAAGACATTTGGTACATGTCAGGCCACAGTTTCCCGGTGCTTGCAATAAATTTTGTAGATGGAATTTGTGAGAGTGAGTCGCACGTAATTCATCGAATAACACGTGACTGATAATGCGAAGATGTACAAGTGCTTGTTTTGCTTTCCCGGAACAGAAGTCAACCATTTCTCTGCGAGCTCCTGACGTGCCGCAAGTTTCATCACAATAGTGACTACTAAGGAAGTACGCACTGACTTGTGTAGACTGATTTAAAGAAGTAAAGTGCTAGTGTCAGATAAGAATGTGAACGTCTACGTGACACGAACAAAAGGACAGAAATTACACAGTTCGCTGTGTCAGTCAATGATCGGTTCAGTTGGACCAGAGGACCCAGCCCATTCCACGTAAACACTATTGTGGAACCACCACCAACTTGCACGGTGCCTTGTTGACAACTTAGGTTCATGGCTTCGTGGGATCTGCGCCACACTCGAATCCTACCATCAGCTCTTGCCAACTGAAAGCGAGACTCATCTGCTCTGGCCACAGATTTCCAGTCGTCTAGTGTCCAACCGATATGGTCAGAGCCCAGGAGATTGGCTTCAGCTGTCATGCTGTTAGCGTCACGCATCTGCTGCCATAGCCCATTAACCCAAAATTTTACTGCACTATCCTAACGGACAAGTTCTTCGTACGTCCCACATTGATTTCTGTCGCTATTTCACACAGTGTTACTTGTCTGTTAGCACGGGTAACTCTACCCAAACACCACTGCTCTCGGCCGTTAAGTGAAGGCCATAGACCACTGCTTGTCCGTGGTGAGAGGTAATGCATGATATTTGGTATTCTCGGCACACTCCTGACACTGTGGATCTCGGAATATTGAATTCGCTAATGATTTCCGAAATGAAATGTCCATGCGTTTAGCTCGAACTACCACTCCGCATTCGAAGTCTGTTAATTCACGTCGTGTGGCCATTATCATGTAGCAAACTTTTTCACACGAATCGCCTGAGTATAAATGACAGCTCAGCCAGTGTGCACTACCATTTTATACTTTGTGCATGCGATACTACCACGCCGTCCGCGGTGGCCGAGCGGTTCTAGGCGCTTCAGTCCGGAACCGCGCGTCTGCTACGGTCGCAGGTTCGAATCCTGCCTCTGGCATGGATGTGTTTGATGTCCTTAGGTTAGTTAGGTTTAAGTAGTTCTAAGTTCTAGGGGACTGATGCCCTCAGATGTTAAGTCCCATAGTGCTCAGAGCCATTTGAACCATTTTCGATACTACCACAACCTGTTTACGTGCATATCGCTGTTTCAGGACTTTTTGTCGTCTCTGTGTACGTTGTTAGCTCCTTCATGACTGTTTTGCGCCTCTGCTGCATCCACATTGTTCAGCTGCGTACCGTGTTCCCTCACGTGTGCTCCGTAGCATCTCGTATACTCATCGATGCTGACATGTAATGTACAGGATGTAATGAGTATAAGTGTTTTTATTGGTGAGTGAAGGCAGGCAGTGCACTGAACAACATTACGAGAGTATTTACGTCATTTTCACACTAATAGTTATACCCATTACGAGTAGTCTGGTTTTAGATTGATTAGTGCCTCAAAGTGCATGTGGCAAGAGCAAGCCGTTGATGCTTATTTTGTCCCTGGACGACCCGTCAGGTGTTGAAGTGTGCACGGGTAGATGCCAATGGGTAGTCTGTACTGACAGGGATAGTCCACTTTGTGATGCAGTTGCGACCGTCCAGAAAACGTCAGGTCGTAAAGTTTGATTTGTGGGTTGTTTGCAGGAAGACTCTTAGATACACACACACACAAAAAAACAACCAAAACACTGATATGTATACTTATTAAGGTATTGCTTATAAATATATTTGCACTTAACACCTGTTACACCCTGCATTTTTCAAAATGTTAATGAAAGGCTTTTTCCCTGTTATTGTGCCTGTTCCATCACTCAGCAACTGTTTTTCACGCGTCAATCTATCTTTACGAGTTTTAAGAGGGAAATAAGAAACAATATTCTCATGGTCTTCAACACCGATTTGTTATTTATTCCGATTAATCTTCAGAGTATCCTTGTACAGTTTCTGCTGCGCTTCTCGTCTTCTTCGGGAAAGTTTTAGTCGGGAATACCCGATTTGCTTTGACAGACGAAATTCAGACACAGCGCAAGACGATGTACGCACATAAACGGCTATTTTGTTTCTTCCAAAACACTGTTTTTGGGCAGGTGTTGCCACTACAGTCGTAGGATCCTTTTTGGAAATTGCTGACAATCTGTCGCTGGACGGTGTAATCAAATTTATACTAGCTGCACTGTTTACGATTTTAAACTGAATTAGTATGTTGATTCAAATAATTTACCAGGCGTATTACAAATTTTGATAAGATGGTAGCAGAATGTTAGATATCTTTTACTTTCTTTCTCATTATGAAGTCGACAACTGGGTGAACAAAATCTGCTCGCTACAATTTTTAATGCCGTGGATTTCTTGCACTTGGGAACCCCACACCGGAAAGCATCAATGTACTAAATATTTGAGGACGTCATAGTACACATCGGAAAAATGAACCAAACGTGGTGCAGATCGGTAAGTAACACTCCTACTATTCAACGAAATACCTCATGAAAGTTAGTGTAGAGTATTTTATTGTATACGTATGCGTGAGGAAAACATGATGTGTAAATATTACGTAATTAACAACACTAGTCAACAAATTTAAACTTTAAGTCTGCATCTGGTTTGTAAATCGTTGGATTTACCTAATCTTCTGGTACTGAATTCATTGATAAAACCAGCTTTTCTGTATCACGTAAAATTTCCTAGACAGAGAGGAGAATCAAAAAAAGTCTAGTGAACGTTGACAGGATTAAAACGAACAACAAATACATATTCAGAACTTTAGAACTCAGTGCTGTTTCAGATGCGTATAAGAACACGTTGTCAATGACCGATTAATTTTTATTATTAATTTTATTTGGTGCGAGGGCAGACGAGGATACTAAATAATTAATGATAACAAGCAGGTATGGAAGGGTTCTTCTACATCTACAGCTACATCTATGCTCCGCAAGTCACTGTAGCGTGTGTGGCGGAGGGTACTTGGCGTACCACTGTAACTTCCTTCTTTTCCTGTTCCAATGTCGAATTGTTCGCGTGAGAACGATTGTTTGCAAGCGTCTGTGTGAGCTCGAATCTCTCTAATTTTATCTTCAAGCCTTTTTGCAAGGCGTATGTAGAAGGAAGCAATGTATTGGTTGACCCTTCTGGGAACGTATGTTATCAGAACTTCAGCACTAAACTACGCTGTGAAGCAGAACGCCATTCTTGCAGCGTCGGCCACTAGAGATCACCGAGTATCACCATGGCGTTTTCACGCTTACGCAACAAAACTGTAACGAAACGCGCTGCTTTTCTTTGAATATTTTATATTTCCTCTCTCAATCCTATTTATTAGGGGTCCCATACCGATCTATTAGGGAACCCATACCGACCAGCAACATTCAAATATTAGTTGAATGAGGGTTTTGCGAGCTACTTTCTTTGTGGGTGGAATACACTTTCTAAGGATTCTTGTAGTGAATATGTCTGGTAACTGCCTCACCTTCGATTCGTTTTGTGTGGCCGTTCCACTTTAAATCGCGCCATTCGTATACTCCTAAATATTTTCTGGGAGTTGCTGCTTCCAGTTTTTGTTCTTCTTGTATTCAACAAATTCTCTTGGTGCCAAACGTATATATATGTCAGGAAGAGACCCCATTACCACAGACTGTAGTTGCTGTTAGGCCTATTAGGTGATGTGTTTGCATGCTCTAACTCTACAGTCTCTCCACACGGCCAAACAGGGTTAAGCAATAGCTACGGCAAAATGATAGTAACACATGTTAGCAACAAATGGTTCAAATGGCTTAACATCTTGGGTCATCGGTTCCCTAGATCTTAGAACTACTTAAACCTAACTAACCTAAGGACATCACCCACATCCATGCTCAAGGCAGGATTCGAACCTGCGACCGTAGCGGTCGCGCGGCTCCAGACTGAAGCGCCTAGAAACGCTCGGCCGCTGCGGCTGGCTAGCAACAAATGACAGTAATTTTTTATAGGGACTTTACAAATATTTAACTGTAGTATGAAGATAGTGTGTGGCATTAGTTAATCTTGTATCGCACTGATCTGTCTTTAATTTGATTCAAATGGTTCAAATGGCTCTAAGCACTATGGGACTTCATTAACATCTGAGGTCATCAGTTTCCTACACTTAGAACTACTTAAACCTAACTAACCTAATGACATCACACACAACCATGCCCAAGGCAGGATTCAAACCCGCGATCGTAGAAGCTGCGTGGTTCCAGACTGGAGCGCCTAGAACCGCTCGACCACAACGACCGGCCTTTAGTTTGGTCTGGTCCTGAATACAGTGAAATATGAGGAGCAGTCAAATAAAACCCCAACATTCGCCACAAAGGGACCGTGGAATGGTTTCATTAAAAAATAATCAACATACGTCTTAAGACCTTTATCTCACTGTTTCGTAGAACGTGGATCCACAATCGCACTCACTCTTGTACTTCCTCATCCGACTGAATCCGACATCCCCGTATGTCTTTCTTCAGGTCTTAAGAGATGTCAAAATCACACGTTGAAAGATCCGAACTGTACAGAGGATGTTGCAGTGTTTTCCAAACAAATGGCTGAAGCGCAGGCTTCTTCTGATTGGCAATGTGGGGGACGGCTTTATCATGCAACAGGACGATTCTGTCCGACAGTATTCCGGCAGCCCGAAGGCAAACAGCGAACCCAAAAATGGAAACATCCCACATCTTCCCGCCAATGAAATCCAAAGCTGTGCACACAAGTCCCGGTATGGTCATGATGACTTTCCTCTTCGACTGCAGGGGCCCACTGTTCGTCGAGCTCCTCGAGCGTGGAGCCACAATCAATGCGCAGCCCTATGGAGACATTTTCTAGAAACTGCGACGCGCCATAAAGTGAAAACGCCCGGTAATGCCATCGTACGGAAGCATCCTGTTGCACTACAACACACGCCCCCACACCGCAGGCTACGCTTCAGTGAATTCGATGGGAAACACTGCAACGTCCTCCATACGACCAGAATCTGTCACCGTGTGATTTTCACATCTTTGGCAACATGAAGAATGACGTTCGTGGACGTAGGTTTCATTCGGACGAGGAAGTGCAAGTGTGAGTGAGATTGTGGATCCGTCAGCGGCCGACCGCTTTCTACGAAATAGGAATTTATCGTCTCGTCCGCCCGTGGGCTAAATGTGTTAATGCGTGTGGTGATTATTTTTGAATGGAACCATTCCATTATCCCTTTGTGGTGGGTGTTCAGTTTCAATTTGACTCCCCCTCACATATGTATGCAGTGCGCTACAACTGTGTTTGTTGAAGGTCAATTGACAATCCCTGTACCAAGAGTCAGTCTTCCGCCGGTCTTCATGTGTTTCGCTACAATTTTATAGCGCTCCAACTTCTTTGTGTACGACAGCACCCTCATGGAACTTCCAACGTTATGCAGTAAGTAATTGATATTTTATGTTATGAAAGGTAATCGTCCTAAAACGCTCTCTTGGGGTATGCACGAAGTTACTTTTACGACTGAAGATTCTTCTCCGTTTACAATGACTTGCTGTGTTCTGTTTGCTAGAAAAGCTGGTCTGATATTCCATACTCTCGTATTTTGTTCGTTATGTGGCAGTGTGGAGCTATATCGATCACATTCCGAAAGTGAACGAACACGGGATCTACCCGAGTGCCTGTGTCTACAGCCTTCTGGATCTCGCGGAAGAACAGAGCGAATTGTGTTTCACACCAGCGTTGTTTTTGGAAACCATGTTGATTCCAACAGAGGAGTTTTTAGGTCCCCAGAAATGTCATAATGCGCGAGAATAAAACGTGTTCCAAAATTCTACAACAGACTGAGGTCAGGGATATGGCCCTAAAGTTTGATGCGTCTATTCGACGATCCTTCTTGAAAACGGAAATGACTTGCACTTTTTTCCTGTCACTTGCAAAGATTCGCTCGTCCAGCGACTTACGGTACACACTGCTGCTAGTAGATGAACAAGTTCCTTCGCATGCTCTGAAGAGAATCGTACTGCTATCCCATCACGTCCAGTACCTTTGCTTTGTGAGTTTTCTGAGGCTTTTCTATTCCGTGGTCACTTATTTCGACATCTGTTATTTTGACTTTCGTGCGATGATTTAAAGGAGGAATCACAGTGCGATCTTCCTCAGTGAAACAATTTTGGAAAAAGACGTTTAGGATTTCCGCTTTCTCTCTTTTTTCGATTCATTAAGGTTACTGAGTGTCTGGACAGATGCCTTCGAATTGTTTACTGATTTAAATTATGAACAAAGGTTTTATTATTTTCTGTCTGGTCGGCAGATAGAGTTTTACTTGCGAAGTAGTTGGCTGTCCTTACGCTAATTTCGGTTTCGTACACTTTGTGTTTGTCTCTGAGGCTTTAGGTACGTTTAAATTTGAAGATAAACTCTCTTTCCTTTCGTAAACAACATTCTAACGCAACTGTTGAATCACGATGCGTCTTTTCTATCACTTACAACTTTGCTCGACACATACAGGTCTTAAGTGTATTGTTCAACTCTCTTGAACTTCGTCCACCAAAGCTCAACGCATTCGGTCCTGGAGATCAAACTTTTATGTTGATTGCTCACGTAATCTGAGCTCTATCAGTTGTTGCTCTTGGTAAACAGCAGTATCGCCCTACCTTTATTTACAGTCCCATTCACAGCCGTATTCAGTAATGTAGTAATGGCCTTATGACCACGGATTCCCTGTTCTAAGCTAATTGAGTCGAAAAGTTACCTTTGTTCTCTGATGAGCTGCTCCAGGCAATTTTCGGATAAATCATTTAGAACAGTTTCAAATGATTCTCTATCCCTATTACCCACCGTTATCACTTGACTCTCCGAGTCTACAGCTGTTAAATTGAAATCTCGACGTAATACTACAACATGATCAGAAGTTTATACGCGAAACGTTTCTTAAATTTCCCCTCAAATTTTGTTCCACTACAGCTCCTGAGGCAGGGGATCTATAAAAACATTCTATGACCATGTTCGCTCCACCTCGAACACTTATCTTCAGCCAAATTATTTTGCATTTGTAATCTGTACTAACCTAACAAGATACAATGTAAGACAAAAAACACGACGCACCAAGAAGAAATTATCCGAATGGACGGAAACAGGCAGATTGGTGTACATGTACAAAAAAAAAAAAAAAAAAAAATGGAGATGAGCGTTTGGTGCCATTGGCCGGGAGGCCCCTTGCGGGACAGCTCCGGCCGCCTCGGTGCAGGTCTTATTACATTCGACTCTACGTTGGGCGCCGGATGGGGATGAAATGATGCTGAAGGCAACATAACACCCAGTCCCTAAGCAGAGAAAATCCCCGACCCAGCCGGGAATCGAACCCGGGCCCGTAGGACGGCAATCCGTCACGCTGACCACTCAGCTATCGGAGCGGACTGTACATGTACAGAAAAATGATTACAATTTCAGATACATTGAATGATTTGTTTAAGACAAAGATCTTCACAAATTAGCAAGTCAGTAACACGTTAACCCACCTATGGCTCTTATTCAACCAGTTATTCGACTTCGTATTGATTGACTAAGTTGTTGGAGGCCCTTCTGATGGATATCGCGCCAAATTCTGTCCTATTGGGGCATTAGATAGTCAGAATCTCGAGATGGTTTGGGTGGTCTGCCCATAATGGTCAAAACGTTCTCAGTTGGGGAGAGATCAGGCAAACTTGCTGGCCAAGGTAGCGTTTTACAAGGACGAAGACAAGCAGTACAAACAATCGCCGCTTGGGGCGGGCATTTTCTAGCTGAAATGTAAGCCCAGCATGGGTTTCAATGAAGGGAAACAAAATGGGACATAAAAAGTCGTCGACTTATCGCTGTGCTGTGAGGGTTCCGCGGATTATAACCCAAGGCGTCATCCTACGAAAAGAAATGGCGCCCCAGACCTTCAGTCTTGGTTTTAGGGCCGTTTGACCGGCGACAGTCAGGTCGTTACCCCACTGCCGACTGGGGTGTCTCCAGACATATCTCCGGCTTGGAATCACATTGACTGGAATAGGACTCTCTTCAGTAATGAGTCTCAGCTCGAATGTAGCCGCGATAACCAGCGACAACGTATCTAGAGACGCCCTGGATTGTGATGGGATTCCAAACTGACTGTTGCCCGTCATACGACACGACAGCCAGGAGTGATGATCTGGGGTGCAATTTCTTTTCGCAGCAGGATCCCTTTGAGGTTGTCATCCACGACACACCTAGAGCACAGCGGTACGTCGATGATGTTATGCGCCCAGTTTTGTTACCCTTCCTGGTAACCCGTTCTGGGTTAGCATTTCAGCAAGAAAATGCCCGCGCACACGCGGCGAGAGTTTTTATTGCTTGTCTTCAGGCTTGCCAAACCCAATTATAGCCAGCAAGATCGCCGGATCTCTCCCCAACTTCCGGCCATCTCCGAATTTTGACGACCTAGGGTGCCAATTGGACAGAATTTGGCACGATATCCCTCAAAGCACGCCCAACAACTCTGTCAATGTATGCCAAACCGTATAACTGCTTGCATAAGAACCAGAGGTAGACCAATGCGTTATCGACACGCTCAGTTTGTGATGCTATGTCTCTTGAATAAGTGATCTAATTATTCTGAAATTGTAATAATTCGTTTGTCTGTACATGTACATCACATCTACCTGTTTCCGTCCCGTTCGGATAATTCCTTCGTGATACTTCGTTTCTTTTTTTGTCTTAGAGTATATTATTGTATTTTTGTACGGTTATAAACACGCCTCCACCATCCGCTTTTAATATATCTATGCGACATACAAACAATCCGAGTTTAACTTCCTGGCAGATTAAAACTGTGTGCCGGACCGAGACTCGAACTCGGGACCTTTGCCTTTCGAGGGCAAGTGCTCCACCAACTGAGCTTCCCAAGCACGACTCAGGCGCCGTCCTCACAGCCTAACTTCTGCCAGTACCTCGTCTCCTGCCTTCCAAACTTCACAGAAGCTCTCCTTCAGGAGACGAGGTACTGGCAGACGTAAGGCTGTGAGGACAGCGCGTGAGTCGTGCTTGGGTAGCTCAGAAGAGCCGCCACGGTAGCTCAGCGTGTTCGGTCAGAGGACTGCGTGCTCTCTGTAATAAAAAACACTGAGTCAAGAAATCAACGATCGATCAACTTGGTTGGATGTCTGGTGACGTCCGCCCAGACCAAACGCAACGAACTATATCGAAAAAAAAAGATGGTAGAGCACTTGCCGCGAAAGGCAAAGGTCCCGAGTTCGAGTCTCGGTCCGGCATACACAGTTTTAATCTGCCAGGAAGTTTCATATCAGCGCACACTCCGCTGCAGAGTGAAAATCTCATTCTGGAATCGGAGTTTAAAATTTCATTGCTATTAACGTCTGACTTCAGCCTGATCTCTGTCCTGTTACTACGTGGCATTTTACCGTATATAAACGAAACTAGTTTTCGAACCTTTCCACATGCGCTCCTGCCGTTAACTAATACTACACTCCTGGAAATGGAAAAAAGAACACATTGACACCGGTGTGTCAGACCCACCATACTTGCTCCGGACACTGCGAGAGGGCTGTACAAGCAATGATCACACGCACGGCACAGCGGACACACCAGGAACCGCGGTGTTGGCCGTCGAATGGCGCTAGCTGCGCAGCATTTGTGCACCGCCGCCGTCAGTGTCAGCCAGTTTGCCGTGGCATACGGAGCTCCATCGCAGTCTTTAACACTGGTAGCATGCCGCGACAGCGTGGACGTGAACCGTATGTGCAGTTGACGGACTTTGAGCGAGGGCGTATAGTGGGCATGCGGGAGGCCGGGTGGACGTACCGCCGAATTGCTCAACACGTGGGGCGTGAGATCTCCACAGTACATCGATGTTGTCGCCAGTGGTCGGCGGAAGGTGCACGTGCCCGTCGACCTGGGACCGGACCGCAGCGACGCACGGATGCACGCCAAGACCGTAGGATCCTACGCAGTGCCGTAGGGTACCGCACCGCCACTTCCCAGCAAATTAGGGACACTGTTGCTCCTGGGGTATCGGCGAGGACCATTCGCAACCGTCTCCATGAAGTTGGGCTACGGTCCCGCACACCGTTAGGCCGGCTTCCGCTCCCGCCCCAACATCGTGCAGCCCGCCTCCAGTGGTGTCGCGACAGGCGTGAATGGAGGGACGAATGGAGACGTGTCGTCTTCAGCGATGAGACTCGCTTCTGCCTTGGTGCCAATGATGGTCGTATGCGTGTTTGGCGCCGTGCAGGTGAGCGCCACAATCAGGACTGCATACGACCGAGGCACACAGGGCCAACACCCGGCATCATGGTGTGGAGAGCGATCTCCTACACTGGCCGTACACCACTGGTGATTGTCGAGGGGACACTGAATAGTGCACGGTACATCCAAACCGTCATCGAACCCATCGTTCTCCCATTCCTAGACCGGCAAGGGAACTTGCTGTTCCAACAGGACAATGCACGTCCGCATGTATCCCGTGCCACCCAACGTGCTCTAGAAGGTGTAAGTCAACTACCCTGGCCAGCAAGATCACCGGATCTGTCCCCCATTGAGCATGTTTGGGACTGGATGAAGCGTCGTCTCACGCGGTCTGCACGTCCAGCACGAACGCTGGTCCAACTGAGGCGCCAGGTGGAAATGGCATGGCAAGCCGTTCCACAGGACTACATCCAGCATCTCTACGATCGTCTCCATGGGAGAATAGCAGCCTGCATTGCTGCGAAAGGTGGATATACACTGTACTAGTGCCGACATTGTGCATGCTCTGTTGCCTGTGTCTATGTGCCTGTGGTTCTGTCAGTGTGATCATGTGATGTATCGGACCCCAGGAATGTGTCAATAAAGTTTCCCCTTCCTGGGACAATGAATTCACGGTGTTCTTATTTCAATTTCCAGGAGTGTATATTAACATTTTCTTTCTCCTATGTGCCATGGCTATTGCTACTCTCTTTAATTAATGAGGATAGTATTCTTCCCTGTCTGAAATCGCAACTTGTCTCAACGAGCCTGTGGAGGGATTACACTGTCCTAAGAAACCCAGGTGTGAATACAAGTGGAGTAGGGAGTCCTATAATTCTCCGCTCGATAGTAGAGGTCAAAGAAGCTGCATCCAAGATCGTCAAACAATCGTCTGAGTCTTTGGTTTAAGCCTTCCACGCGATTCCAAAGCAGAATACAGCGATCGGTGCTGGGAACGATGCTACAAAGCGCTGACTCTGTGTGATGATGCTATGTTTTCTGGGGTGGCAATGAGAGTAGAGGCGAGGGAAAATTTAGTACGCGCCGCAACAAACAGTACACATTAAGGCGTAAGCTACCGGATAATTTTATTTGCTCTGTGAACAAAATCAATAGACGTCATGAAGTATAGCAACCGGCTGAAGCAGCTTGATGTTGCGTTATCTAAGGAATATAAAATAGTCACAAGTCAGAAACTGAGCTCACGGAATAGTAATCGAGCTTTATATTTCAGAATACACTTACGTAACAGGTAGTAGGTTCGATTAACAGAGTTACATTAGTGCCTCCGAGGCGAATTATCAGTGATGATGCGCTCGCAACATCAAACAGGCTTTTAACTAAATTACAGTCTGCTAAAACACACTTCGAATTCAATTGAACATTTAAGTCAACTGACACATTGGCTACAAGTGACAAGTTAAAAATTAATGACACCCCTGAAATTAAAATGTCAATTGTTATTTCAGAACAAAAGTAAAAATATTTTTACAATAGCTGCTCTTCTCAATTCGTTCTCGACACGGTACAATAGAATAGTAGTAGTAGACCATAGATTTTAAGAACAAATGCGAGGCGCCCAAGTCAACTCAGAGATGATAACGAATGTGCAATCTATGCACTTCTTGTGAAACTGAAATAGTTTTATTTACGTTGAAATTTGAAAAGGTCTCGGAAGAATAAAATACTGCTCTATGACGCATTACTACTGCTCCCATCCCGCATCTGTTTTGCGGATCCTATTGCACATAATTAAGAAGTTAGTCATTTTCGAACTTTCTGTTAAAAGCAACTCCCAGTTGATTGGGGCCTCGCGCATGGTATTACAGAAAGTCCGCTTGAGCAGTTAGACGTCTATGTGTGCCAACTGACTGGGTCTGAGTAGCTTTCCCAACAGCTGTGAAAATGAATTCAGCTAGATTGGCTGTAAGATATAGTCCCCCTTTGAACATTCACCTTTTTTTATTTTAGTGCCGAGGTTTTAAATAGCACACGATGTCAGCACTCATTTTCAGTTTGGTGGGTATTGTCTACAGGCAATGGTTAGTACAGCCAGCCTCCAGGCCACATACACCTACAGCTTAGGCGCCATGTTGCAGTAGGAGCTTAGCTGATTGTATCTAAAGCCTCAGATGTTCTGGGAAGGATACCGATTTTGTCGAGTAAAACGGTTTGCAGCCTCGTTGCTTGTTGGTCACAACAAACAGATGCACACCACAACACCCTTTGCTTTCCGACCTATTTGTATTCTTCCCGCACTGTCCAAGGCCTTAGAATATATAGACCACGACCACCTAGCAAACTATCTAACTACAAACACTCTACTAGATGAAAACCAATCAGATTTCCGTAAAAATAACAGCGCATGTTCTGCCTTAACAAATGTAACAGATCACCTGAAGCTTGCCATGGATGCACAATAGGCGACTATCATGTACTTCTTACACTTCAGCAAAACCTTTCACCCTGTCTAGTTCGACATTTTACTTGCCAAACTTAGCAGCCCAAATTTCTCGCAAAGCGCAGTGCGTAGTTTCACTCATACCTGTCGTCTCGCCAATAATGCGTCATGCCCTGCACCATGAAGTCAAAATGGAGGCAGGTAGTAGCAAGGTTCGATATTAGATCGTATACTCTTTCGATTGTATGTCAATGATGTACCATCAGTTTTGTCCTACTGCAAATAGAACATGTACGCTAATGATCTCCAGTTGTGTCTACGTGGGAAAACAATAAACCTAAGGACAACATCGATGATCTCAATACCGAAGTGTTCGCACTTTCAAAATTGTTGCTGGATATAGGGTTAAAGCTCAACCCATCCAAAACCCAAGTGAAACTGACTGGTCATTTTCGGTTCATTAGCCCGAAGTATCGACAATCCATACCATCTTTAACCCTAAATGGAACAAATATCAGCTTCTCCCCCTCAGCAAAGAGTCTAGGAGTAATACTAGATGCAAATCTAAATTGGACAGAGCACTTAACTGTAGTGTGCAAGAACGCATCGGCATCGGCATGTCTCCAAGCCCTATAAAAATATAAAAAGTTCTTCTCGCTTGATCTGAAAAGAACTTGTACAAACACTTGTATTTCCAGTTACTGGTTACAGCGACGTTATTCTGATAGATCTTTCTCAGGAAAGCTCTCGACTCCCGGAATTGGCCATGAATGCCTGTGTTCGTCATATCTGTGATGCTCGACTTTTGATCATATTTCACAGCTATACTGAGTGCAACGTGTACAGAGATTTCCATACGCTCTGTCTTCTCTACCGTATTATCAAAGAACACTGTTCCTCAGTTTTGGCGCCAATCCTGTTCAACTTGTATACATCTGACCTCCCTGAAACAGAGTCATGGAAGGTCATCTATGCAGACGACCTGGCCTTGGCCACCCAGCAGAGAACTGTTGAAGCTGGTGAGGAGATCCTATCAGCAGATCTAAGCACAATAGATGAATACTTCAAAAAGTGGAGACTGATACCAAATCCAACGAAGACTGAAGTCAGCTGCTTTCACCCTAACAACAGAATGGCCAATGCGAAATTGAATGCCCCTTTAATGGTCAGGTCCTTCATCACCAAGACTCTCCAAAATATCTAGGACCGACTCTTGATAGAACCCTCTCTTACAGGAAGCACATAGAAAACACCGCAGCAAAGCTGAGATCACGCAATAACGTCATACAGAAGCTGAGTGGTACCTCATGGGGCGCAAGAACTACGACACTGCGATGCGCTGCCTTAGGGCTGGTCTATTCTGCCGCTGAATACTGTGTCCAAATGTGGCTCAATAGCACATATGTGAGAAAATTTGACGTGGAGCTAAATGCAGCAAGAGGACAATAACAGGCTGCATCAAATCTACTCCTGTATGCTAGTTACCACCTCTAAGCAACATTGCGCCACCAGACCTCCGAAGACAGAATTCCCTCCTCAAGGAATACCAAAAATTACTTAAAATCCACGAGCTTCCAATGCACTCTGACGTTCCTGCACTCGGAATGAACCGATTAAAATCTAGGCAGCCATCTGTCCTACTGGCAGAATCGCTACAGGCAGCTACTTACAGTATCAACAAAAAGTGGACAGAAATGTGGAACACTATTGCCCATGAGCAACATCAGACCCTCCAAAGACCTGACGCAAGACTAGCTGGTATGGAACGAACGCGACGTGCCTGGAAAACAATTAATCCGATCCGCATAGGCCACGGCATCTGTGCTGAAAACCTCTACCGATGGGGAAGGGCTTCATCTTCTCAGTGTGACTGTGGAAATGAACACCAGACGATCCATTACATTGTAACAAGCTGTAGCAGAAGAGCCTACCATGGGAACTTGGAAGATTTCTTTGAAGTGACAGAGGCAGCCCTTGAATGGATCGACAAATTAGGTATTAATTTATAGACTTACTTTTTAAATTATAAATTATGAAATTAATATACTTTTGTAAAATTTTGTAAAACAATATAATCCACAGTTGCTAGTCGCTGTTGATATTTAGTGCCAAACGCTAAATAAGTAATACTGTTCGTCGTATCTCTCCTCGGCCGTAACGCTCTTGTCTGAACAACGTGGCAGAAACACACGTTTACATCAGAACAAATTCCTTTCTGTTACACTCCATCGTTCCGCTACTTCTCGAAGCCCTCAGTAGCAGCAACCCGACTCTGATGTAACCTCCAGCATTATATTAGAGAGTTGAGTAACACCTCCAGCTTCAGAAGACAGTTAATGACTTATCTACTAAAGCAACAATCATGATTACCGTTGTCCCTGTCGCACTCGTTACTCCTGAACATCCTACTTTCCAACCAGAACTTCCTCATTTCCCTGCAGTCTTAGCTGGTGCAGCCTCCTTAAATCTTGTTTCCAAGTACTTGATGCTGTTTCAGAAAACATCTGTTTCGTACACCTATAAATTTTGTTAGTATTGTAGCACTACCAATATTGTTATTACTGTCATTATTATTATTACTGTTATTATTATTGTTATTATCATCACTATTGGTGGGAGCAGCATCAGATGTAGAAGGACTGCCAGTATTAACTTTATTAGTTCATAGTCAGTATTATTTAATCACAGTCCTAATAGACACTAATATCATTTTTATACTGTTTTTCGTATTAAAATTGTTATTTCTTAGGTAACTGTGATGTAGAAAGATACGCATGTGTGAAATGCTAACCCATTGTAAGAGAGAGGTTGATCGGCCTAAACAAATAAATAAATAAATACGTTGCCAACTCGCAATTGTGACTGTATCTGGCTCACCGACCTATCTACGCCGCCACAGATGCAATCTTGGACGTTCTGCTGCCTTGTAGCATCACAAGAAAGAATCTCTCTTACTCGCCCTCTATTTTTTGTATTCAGTTTTCATATTCGCATTAGTTCATGATGTCTTGTGTGTGGTCTCACTCCTACTTAACGAGGGCTGTCTGTTGTTTCCTCAATCGTTGACTGTCTACGATAACAGGAATTTTGCCATACATTTGAGTGCTTTCTAATCAGTTAAATGTGAGAATCTTCTTCTAAGCGTACTCATGGGTCTCTGTGCAGAGCGTACCCATTTAATTGAAACTGTAATAGGCTCTTATTTAAGGGATGTTAAATCTCCCTGTCCTTAATTTTAATCGCGTTTGACCACAATCAGTGCGATAAAGCGTGACTTAAGCCTACAGCATGAGAAGAGTTTGATGCTTTGTTGTGTAGTCACACAGGTCAGCAACGCGGGAGTCGATGTTCTTCAAGTTATATTTCTAATTATTTGTAAGTCTCGTGAAGAGATTCGACATTATGTATGGTGTGACATGTCTGAAAGTTTATGCTCAGAAACTTTAAAACATCAACGTCTCTACGCTGTACGCTTAGGGAGAAGAAACGAAGAAAATGAGACAAAAAATGGATGGTAGACTATAGATGTATGCAAACAGGATGTTGGAAAGATTCGTAATTGACTTTTTCTTCAGTTTAAAAAGAAATAAACCGTAGACTTATTGACTAAAATTAGCGAACTATGCGGCGAAGTCGCCAGGTACTCGTAAACATAAAGAAAAGAAGGAGAGGAGAAAGCTTGGTAAACATCATGCACATTGAATGATGCAGTAAGCAAGTCTACTGGTTGAAAAAGATAAAAGTTGAAGTGAGGAGGGTGTGTAAAGAACCTTAACCAGAGAGAAAAAAGTTTTACACAGTTTTTTTGGAAGTGCAATACAAGTACTATTATTGACGGATATTCGATACTGAAGGTCCAATTTTCCTACAGTAATTATCTTCCACTTGTGCCTAAGTTTTTATGGACAGCTAACTTTACAGCCCATGTACGTCATCACAGCAAGCATGTCGAACAGTATAACCCAGTAAGAGCGACATTTCCATCTGCCTGTATATCAGGATATCAAAAGAAGAAACAGATCAGACAGATTACCCGTTTCTTCACTCACTCTCTCTCGTCTTTGTTTCGTTCGCACTCTTTTTTTTCTCAAAGGATAATTGAAAGGAACGTTTGCAGCCTCTTTTTGGTTTTCAGAATTATCGTTCGGCAACAGCTTCGTCACGAGAAACGGCGCACAGAAGCAGATCAGATGCACAAGTACGGGGGAATCAAGTCTTGTAGAAGGAACCGTCCCAGGGTGCCCTAGGGTGGTCACGCAATATGCCAGTGAACAGCTTAACCAGGATTTTAAACCAGGTCTTCCTGCACAGGTTTCGAACGATGTGACACATTGTAAGAGACGGGACTCGCATTCGGGAGGACACCGGTACAAATCCATGTCCGACCACGGGTGTCCTTCCCCATTCTTCTCCAATCACAGATCTAACTCCGTCTCTTATAATCTCGTTGTTGACGAGACGTCAAATCCAGGCCTTTTTTCCTATACAGGAATGCAATGCGTGAACCACGTTTGTACATAATTTGCTTCCGCTTGCCGTACCGTTCTTTTAATGTATTCTCAGCATAAGCATTAGTGTGCGTCAGCCTGTTCGCTCATAGGAATGCCCTTTCGAGTTGTTGACACTGTCCCAGTGGCACACATGGAGAATGTCATTTCAATATTCATGCACAGTCGTTTTCTAAGAAAAACTCTGTCTGCCTTTTTAGTTTCTCAGCAAACTGACAGATTACGTCGTAATGCGGATAAAGACTAGTCGTTTAGCAAGTAGGGAGAGCAGTGATGACAGTATGAATTCTCTATGGGTTCCACCGCCTAAATCAGAAAGGTTTTCTTTATTCCCACCCACAATATTTTTTAATGAGAAATGCAAATATTGTATTCGAAACGCAACTGTTCCATATCGAAGACTGGACTGAATCGGTGTAGAGCACTGGCTCCTAACCTGGGGAATAATTATCCCCTGAAGAGTAAAACGAAATTTTCTGAGAGTTAAGGCCAAAATGGGTTCAATGATGATTTAGTGACTACTATGATTTTTTTAAAAAGTAGTCACTATTACGGGAGACCAACACGATGGATCAGGACATTCATACGCCATTTGACGTCTACTGTTGGATAAAAGCTCCCTCTAGGTATTTCCATGCGCTGCGATCCTGACCGGTACGGTTCCCTGTTGCTCGTGCCCGGCTACTGTCCAGCCCACCTCCACTTTTTTTCATCTCTGTCATAGCAACGCCTTCCACTCTAGTCTGTTCCCTAATATCTTGTAGGTACCTCTTCCAGGAGCTAGGCGTTTTAATGCGCTGTTACAATAAATATATTCTCTAATGAAATTTTTCATTAATAATCCTTCACAATTTGAGAAGAACAGTGACGCCCAAACCTACAACGTTAACCATTGTTAAAGTTGTCAGTGGCTCAGAAAGGAGATCAATAAGCAGCAGCAAGAACTTTTGATCATTTTCCCAGTAACATAAAATGATAGACCGGTAGCGACGCAAGTTTTAAATCTAATTTAAAATAATTTCTCCTGGACAACTGTTTCAATTCCATTGACGAATTTCTACTTAAAAACTAGTATGTTCTTAATTTTAGATACTAAAATAATAATGTGGTCATTAATGTTAACACTAATCATATACCGTGTACATACACTGTAAACTAACTCGTTCCACATCATTTCCATAAAAGAATCGTTCACTTGATGTATGGAATGTGCAACTAACTAATCCATTTTCTTGCTCTCCTGCCTCTGCCGGTAATTTGCCACGCTTATCTCTTCATAGATTGCTGAGGGGCTTCAAATTTTGAATGGTTTTTGTGTTAAAAGATCAGGTTTCAATATCGCAAGTAAAAGTCCCGTAATACGAGCTCCTTATAAACATTTAGTTTCATATACAATAAGAGCTTCATTTTGAAATTTTATTTATTTTAGCAAGAGCACTCGAGAACATTTATTTCTTTTACTGTCAGTCAAGTGGTAGCAGTTATCAATATTCTTCGTTAATAAATTCTAATAGCAACTTTTTTTTTCTGTGAATGAAGAACACTTCCAGAAAGTGCAACTCGTCAGAAAGCACAAATTCTTGGACGCCGAAAAGGGAACGCGCTCCAAACAGATTTCCTTGAAATATAATTGCTACTATTTTAGTGAAAGGTCGGTGATGAGTAGCTACCATTATTAGAAAGAACTCTTTAAGATAACCGTTTCCACACACAAGTTAAAGGTGTGAACAAAGACTTTTGTTTACGTTAGCAAACAAACCAAAAGTGATGAACTGAATGAACCTGTCACGTGACTTAGTACGTGCATTGGTGGACAGCAAACCAAATATAAAAAGGATTGTTAGAAATAAGCAGAATCAAACACCCAATTGACGAATTATTTCTTGGTGTAGTGAAAAACGTGGAAAACTTGTGATTTTCAGTTGTTGTCAGCAGTGAATGTACTCGAACTCGCGACATCTTATCTACAGGTGCACGACGCTTACTGTTATGCTACTAGATGGCACGTAGCTATGGCAGCTCCAGAAGTCAACAACAGTTCCTCCAGAACTTCCGAATTCTACAGTGCTGTGAGATAATGCACGTGGCCGGATCTAGACTTCTAAGAGACAGACAGTCACAGCTTTTCTTTTGCACTGCACGACGTTTTCAACAAACAGACAGTGCAATAGAGTAGCTCAAGTGGAAACGAACACTTCCTATTTAAATGTCTGCATCCTACACTGTTGGCAGTTCTGTGTAGGTGGCAGTTACGTGATTTTATTTCGGTGATTACAAAATAGAATCGAATGTATGCACTGGGTAGCAGAGGCAGCTAGTTCATGGCGATTCGGTCAACCAAGTAAATGAATATACTGAACATGCTGCAAACCATTACAGGGAGCCTGTGTGTCAGAATTCTCATCCAGTGTGGCGCAATGGCGTTACGATAGAAAAATGAGTCACAGAGAAGAGGATTTGGTGGTCTGTTGGATTGATGATAGGTTCATATACTTATGGTCTGGGTTCAATTCCAACTTCTGCTGATGATTTTTGATAGGGAGAGACAGATTCTGTTCTCTTCTGGCTACACCAAGTGAAGAAGGTATAGTGGCATTGTGGTCTGAAATTCACATTAAACATGATATTCCTTCTCTACCAAGTAGACGTTAGGTTGAACCACAATAAAGTCAGGAGTGGAGATATGCAGAAACTCCATCACCAGTAATCTTTCTTATACTAGTTATTTATTTCTGGTGACAAAACAAACGCTATGTAGGGTCACAGAACACTTATTACATCTTGAGCTTCTGTGAAGTGTCGGCAGAAGTGCCAACACCGTGTTGTTTGAGGAAGCCGAAATGCACGCTATAAGCTCACGCAGGATGGCGTGAGGTCTGAAACAGGATACTTAATGAATGCTGTAAAGAAAAGTACGTAGCTGCTGGAATACTTAACTTTAATCAACAATTGGTGAACACTGGTCTTGTTACTGTACATGCTTCATTAGATACATAACAAAGGATAAATGGCGCCTTGCTAGGTCGTAGCAATTGACTTAGCTGAAGGCTATGCTAACTATCGTCTCGGCAAATGAGAGCGTAATTCTCAGTGAACCTTTCCTAGCAACGTCGGCTGTACAACTGGGGCGAGTGCTAGTAAGTCTCTCGAGACCTGCCGTGTGGTGGCGCTCGGTCTGCGATCACTGACAGTGGCGACACGCGGGTCCGACATGTACTAATGGACCGCGGCCGATTTAAAGCTACCACCTAGCAAGTGTGGTGTCTGGCGGTGACACCACATTCTGTATGTCAATAAAATTGGTTCTGAACTGAGAATGCAACTCAGACCGCCCTTAACGCAGAATTTGATCCCTTGGTGACAATACAGCTCGACTACAATTTGTTGTTTGTTCAAAACTGCAGATTCGTCAACATCTCCATATATTGCACATGAAAGGGTTCGAATCCTGGCTCGGCACTAAAGTTTTCATTATGTATTATGACCTATCTGCTGGTGGATGATAATTTTGATTTTTAATGTATTTTCATTCGTTGTCAACACTAACGATA
This sequence comes from Schistocerca nitens, assembly GCF_023898315.1. Taxonomy (NCBI): domain Eukaryota; kingdom Metazoa; phylum Arthropoda; class Insecta; order Orthoptera; family Acrididae; genus Schistocerca; species Schistocerca nitens. The sequence continues at coordinate 616,742,039 of NC_064618.1, read as the reverse complement.
TCTGACGTTTTTGACTCCCAGTGAGAGACAGATCTATTTGCGAGATCACTGTAAGTTCAAGGATGTTATCCCGAGCTGCTGGTGGAGAAAAATTCCGTAGCTGACGTCTCTTTGTGTGAAGTCAACAACGATATGTGTGGGGTTCGATTCCCAGTCAGCACTGAACTCTTCGTCATATTATTTCTAGTTCAAACATGCTCACATGTCGCTGCTGGTGTAACAAACCCATATTTAACGTTCGTTTTCTCTAGAATATAACAGCGATAGGTGCCGGGTTGGAGTCCTGGGAAGGAAAAATTTAATGTTTCGTCTCGTCATTTCAGTTAAAACATCTAGCTACTGCCGAGAAAATCCGATATGTCACAGTTGATTGTGCTTCGATAACAATCCGATTGGGTTCTGGGTTCGAATCCCTGTCCAACACAAAGCTTTACCTCACGGCATTTCAAGTAAGTTACTTGTGAAGAAGCAATATTTAACATCTCTCGTAGTTAGTTAACAGGGACAATAGATGCTGGGTAGGAATTCCTGTCCGTTAAAAATGTTACGTTATGTAATTTAAAGTTGATATTTGTCATCTGAAACTGTCTAAAATCGAGGTAAATCACTCTCTGTATGCATAGTCAGGAATGACTGTTAGTTTCCGTCAGTCACGAACTCTTTACTTAGTCTGCATGACCTGGGTTTGAATCCATATGCAGAACGAGATGGTTCGTCGCTTCATTTGAAGTTCATACATATTCTAAACTAGCTGCTCGTGAGTAACTTAAATTTTAAATGTCATTTTGTGTTAAATAATAAGTATGGTATTTTACTTTGAAGAGAAAATCATGAATACGACGAACTTACTATGTGCATTACCTATCTGACGTAATAATGAGAGTGGTAACATTTCAGGTATGTCATTTATTGTAATAAATGTGAGCTTACAAGCCTTAAGGACAGTCTTATCTGTGATAAGGTGTTCCCTGATATTTGTAGTATCGTGGTATACCTTTACATCTTGAGTTATTGCGATACAGAGAAGTGTTTTCTAGTGGTGACTTGTTGGAACCATTTTCAATAGTCAAACGACTGTACCGAGGAGCGATTAGAGGACCTGCTAGACAGCTGCGTTATGTGGGTTGCATGCGAATCAGGCGAAATGCAATTCAGGTCGTTCGGATACTTTTGAGCACGACTGTACATGAACATGTCTAGTCATAATGTACTATAAAATCATGTAGTCATGTGCCACTTTATAATATACCAATGTCATCTTTCCAGCATCAGAATTTAGCTAAATTTGCGGAAAAAATCGATGAGGACTGTCAAAACACTTGAAGATGAGCCCCCAGGGCTAAAATTGCTTCATCTATTGAAGTAAATTCACAATTTTGACTAAAGGCGATTGTTCATGTTAATAATGTATTCCTCCTATTATATGTACAATAGGTAAATTTCTTATTTGCTATCCTATCTGGTGTTACAATTTGAATGGCTATCGGAGTATTACAAAAAGCACATCACGTCAGTGCATTTACAAAGAGAATATTCTCCTGATAGAAGGTGATTACCTGAGAAACTCAAAAAACGGTGTAGGGTAGTCATTGTCTCTCATTTTCCTCTCGTTTAATAGACTTAGATACCGAAACCTTTCACATGGCGGTCGACCAAACAGTAGGCAGCAAGAACTCTCCTCTTGTATTGTAAATAAGAGCAAATGAACAAAAAAAATTGCACTAAAAGAGATTACTAATATCTTTAATGCCTAATGTAGCTACCGACTTTTTTATGTACTGGCATCGCCTGAAAATGGTCTTGGTGGCTGTAATCGGTCGTGGTGTTACAAAATAAAATGGCAACAGGTGCTGTAATTTATTTCCAAATAACTACCATCATCTTTGTTGTTGTTGATGAAGGATAAAAAAATTTAGTTTATTAGTTCTTCTTCTTGATCATCATCATCATCGTCGTCGTCATTTGCCCATATATGTATGTGCCTTATTTTTCCTGTCTATTTTTATACATTATTCTCCTAAGCAGCTCACGGGAAAGATTAAAACGCAATAATGAAGCCTGTGGAGCTAGCGAAAAAAGATGAAGAACATTAATTTTCTTATGTTTGTAAAAACTCCTATCAGATGTTTCATCAATCATGTACTGTCTGTCGCCGGCCGGAGTGGCCGTGCGGTTCTAGGAGCTACAGTCTGGAGCCGAGCGACCGCTACGGTCGCAGGTTCGAATCCTGCCTCGGGCATGGATGTGTGTGATGTTCTTAGGTTAGTTAGGTTTAATTAGTTCTAAGTTCTAGGCGATTGATGACCTTAGAAGTTAAGTCGCATAGTGCTCAGAGCCATTTACTGTCTGTCTTTTCCTGGTCATGATGGAAAGACGACATGGATTTCTGGTTAGTTCACTAATAATGTGAAATACATTAATTCTTATAGTGCGAAGTCAACTTCATTTATTAGTTCCTTTTTCTACCTGATCCATCTATCTACGTTACCAGTATCTGTAATACGGCGGAGAAGCAATAAATTTAAGCAGAGCAAGCTGGATACCATAACATTGTCTAAGAGGAACAGGAGGTAAGTAACTACAAGGCTCGAAAACTATCATCTAATAATCCAATGAAGTATGTTAAAGATTTTTCATGTACTGTATACGGAAAATCATAGTCCTGACTGTCTGGTGTGCGCGTTGCTGGGCGTAAATTAGCTGAGACACACGCTCCCGAGAAAAATCACTATTATTATGTCTCTTGTGCGGCGCCAGCAAATTTCCATCATAATTATTATTCTTAAAATTATTAATAATTCAGTAGAAAATCACCAGGTGATCACCTAAACCTCTTCCGGTCGTAAGATATTCAGGTTACCTGATAAATTTCCGTCCTCAGGAAATACAAAGGTAGTTGCAAAGCGTGTTTCAGAGCTGAATTTTGTGCCCGCTATAAGCGATTGATGTGATGCATCTGCCGCGTTTCCCCAAATTACTGACATATACTCGAGAGCTGGACTCAGAATGATTCCAAGGTCTTGTGGAAATGTTGTCGTCGGGTTTAGAAGCTGGCGGACTTAGCACAGGCTGCCCGTCGCCTTGGCCCTCAGTTCTTCGACACGTCGACGTCAGATAAAAATAGACAGAAAAAATAAGACACATACATATATGGGCAAACCAGCTTAAGTTCCAATTTAATTTCTAGGAGACGCTTACTATGCAACGAAACAGACACAGCCTTAAGCACCAGGTATGGCTCCGTAACGTCACTAGGCGGTTCACAGATGGTGGTGAACTTATATATTTACTGTAGGACGGAAATATTACATTGTTTTTTTATTAGAGATGGCTGCAAGTGAATACGATGGCGAGAACAGACTGTGGCATACATCATCCAGATCGTCTGAGGATACAGCCTACTGGGCTAAACTTTCGTAGAGGGCTAGAAGACGTCTAGCGTCAGGGTCAGTAGGCAGACAGCAAAAGAAATAACCAGAGGAGCAAAAATGGCCTGAAGTACACTACTGGCCATTAAAATTGCTACGCCACGAAGATGAAGTGTTACAGACGCGAAATTTAACAGACAGGAAGAAGATGCTGTGATATGCAAAAGATTAGCTTTTCAGAGCATTCACACAAGGTTGGCGCCGGTGGCGGCCCCTACAACGTGCTGACATGAGGAAAGTTTCCAACCGATTTCTCATACACAAACAGCAGTTGACCGGTGTTGCCTGGTGAAACGTTGTTGTGATGCCTCGTGTAAGGAGGAGAAATGCGTACCATCACGTTTCCGACTTTGATAAAGGTCGGATTGTAGCCCATCGCGATTGCGGTTTATCGTATCGCGACATTGCTGCTCGCGTTGGTCGAGATCCAATGACTGTTAGCAGAATATGGATTCGATGGGTTCAGGAGGGTAATACGGAACGCCGTGCTGGATCCCAACGGCCTCGTATCACTAGCAGTCGAGATGACAGGCATCTTATCCGCATGGCTGTAACGGATCGTGCAGCCACGTCTCGATCCATGAGTCAACAGATGGGGACGTTTGCAAGACAACAACCATCTGCAAGAACAGTTCGACGACGTTTGCAGCGGCATGGACTATCAGCTCGGAGACAATGGCTGCGGTTACCCTTGGCGCTGCATCACAGACAGGAGCGCCTGAGATGGTGTACTCAGCGACGAACCTGGGTGCACGAATGGCAAAACGTCATTTTTTCGTATGAATCCAGCTTCTGTTTACAGCATCATGATGGCCGCATCCGTGTTTGGTGACATCGCGGTGAACGCACATTGGAGGCGTGTATTCGTCATCGCCATACTGGCGTATCACCCGGCGTGATGGTATGGGGTATCAGTGGTTACACGTCTCGGTCACCTCTTGTTCGCATTGACGGCACTTTGAACAGTGGACGTTACATTTCAGATGTGTTACGACCCGTGGCTCTACCCTTCATTCGATCCTTGCGAAACCCTACAATTCAGCAGGATAATGCACGACCGCATGGTGCAGGTCCTGTAGGGCCTTTCTGGATACAGAAAATGTTCGACTGCTGCCCTGGCCAGAACATTCTCCAGATTTCTCACCAATTGAAAACGTCTGGTCAATGGTGGCCGAGCAACTGGCTCGTCACAATACGCCAGTCACTACTGTTGATGAACTGTGGTATCGTGTTGAAGCTGCATGGGCAGCTGTACCTGTACACGCCATCCAAGCTCTGTTTGACTCAATGCCCAGGCGTATCAAGGCCGTTATTACTGCCAGAGGTGGTTGTTCTGGGTACTGATTTCTCAGGATCTATGCACCCAAATTGCGTGAAAACGTAATGACATGTCAGTTCTAGTATAATACATTTGTCCAATGAATACCCGTTTATCATCTGCATTTCTTCTTGGTGTAGCAATTTTAATGGCCATTAGTGTACTTTTGTTAAACTGAACAAGGTTCTCAAAAGTAAGCTTTCAGAAAATAGTCAGTGTGTGATAAATCTTCTTGGGTGATCAGTGGTGTGGTGGTGTCATCTTGTCGCAAAATTTCAATGAGTTTCGTACCTGTCATCTTGAGCAAAAGTGTCGGGATGCTAGACTGGGCGAGACAGACAAGCCTGCGTTGGTAGAGCATAGCGTCAAAACGGGTTCCGGGACTCTATTGTCAAAGAGGTGGTGGAAATACGTGTACATAACAACTTAATACACCGGGATAGCGGACTTGAACTCAGCGCAGCGTGAGTTTCCTCAACTGCGGAATATAATGGGAACGCTCCGTTCCGAAGGCGGCGGCGTCCGCAGACAGAATGGGGAAACACGACTCGGTGCTCGGATGGTCCTGCAGTGCGTTCCTCCACCACCGGCGCGGAACCCTTTCCAGCGGCTATATAGAGACGCAGAATACAGCCTGAAGATTATGGGTACTAAACTCACAGAAATATTGCGACAAGAGGACGCCACCATTCGACTGATCACCGCAGAACATTTTATCACTGGAATACTCCGAGGAAGCCTGCTATCACATATATCAATCAGTTCCTTCGCAGGTTTTGCCTTGTGGCAGTGAGACATGAATTTTTAATGCGAAAATCAATCAATCACTAAGTGTTGATAAGCAATAAGTCGAAAAGAAGAGTTATCTGTTGTCAGGCCATAGAACAACTGTATCACGATATCGGTTCAGAGATTTAAGAACTTGATAATGTGATCATGTACTCCCGAAACATGTGTTTTTAAATGAAATAAATCATACATGTGGACAACTGGTGCGTCATATTCTCCGTGCCGGTATGGAGAAGTGCGTGCCGGAAATTTCAAGTAGACGTGGAAAACCAAACGAACTGACCAGCTACGTGACTGAAGCGAGATACGCCACCACGCTGGTGCTGAAAGTGAAATGGACGTGAACAGGTCATGTCCCAAATGAATGGACGATGGGTGAATCAAGGAACTTATTTGCTGGTTTCTGAGAAGTAAGAACAGAGCCAGGTGGCTACCTAATGAAAGATGCGTAGGTGATATTCCACAACATGTAGTACCACTGGACATCGTAATGCACGGGAAAGTCTAGAGAAGACTTTTATCCAGCAAAGGATTTTAAATTGATGATGATGATGATGATCGAGAAGAAGAACTAATAAACTAAATTTTTATATCCTTCATCAACAACAAAAAAGATGATGGAAGTTATTTGGAAACAAATTGCAGCACCTGTTGCCATTTTATTTTGTAACACCACGACTGGTTACAGCCACCAAGACCATTTTCAGGCGGTGGCAGTACATAAAAAAAAATCGGTAGCTACATTCGGCACTTAAGATATTAGTAATCTCCAGGGGTAATTCATCACTGAGGCATAAAGTATTTATTGCACAAAAGCGTGTAATCAGAATAATAGCTGGAGTCCACCCAAGATCATCCTGCAGACATTTATTTAAGGATCTAGGGATATTCACAGTAGCTTCTCAGTATATATACTCTCTTATGAAATTTGTCAGTAACAACCAAACCCAATTCAAAAGTAATAGCAGTGTGCATAACTACAATACTAGGAGAAAGGATGATCTTCACTATTCAAGATTAAATCTAACTTTGGCACAGAAAGGGGTGAATTATACTGGCACTAAAGTCTTTGGTCACTTACCAAATAGTATCAAAAGTCTGACAGATAACCAACAAGTATTTAAGAAGAAATTAAAAGAATTTCTGAATGACAACTCCTTCTACTCCATAGAGGAATTTTTAGATATAAATTAAGAAAAAAACAAAAAAAAAAGAAAACAAAAAAATATTTAAAAAATAAAAAATAAAATAAATAAATAAAAAACACAAAAAAGTTGTTACATTAATTTAAGTATGTTGTTAAATTAACTTAATTATGTCATGTATTGGAAAATTTGACTCGTTCCACATCATTACGAAATATCGTATTCATGATCCATGGAACTAGTATTAATCTAATTTAATCTAATCTAATCTAATCTTTCATAGAAATTAACTTAATTATGTCATGTATTGGAAAATTTGACTCGTTCCACATCATTACGAAATATCGTATTCATGATCCATGGAACTAGTATTAATCTAATTTAATCTAATCTAATCTAATCTTTCATAGCAATTTTTTTTGTTCCATTTACTCTTATTTACAATACAAGAGGAGAGTTCTTGCTGTCTACTGCTTGGTCGACGGTATCTAAGTCTCTTAAACGAGAGAAAAATGAGAGACAATTACTACCCTACATCATTTTTTGAGTTTCTTAGGCTGTCGCCTTCTATCAGGAGAATAATCTCTTTGGAAATGAACTGACGTGATGTAATTTTTGTAATACTCCGGTAGCCATTAAAATTGCAACACCAGATAGGATAGCAAATAAGAAATTTAACCTATTGTGCGTATAATAGGGAGAATACATTATTAACATAAAATAGAAAACGATCACCTTCAGTCAAAATTGTGAATTTACTTCAATAGATGATGCATTTTGAGCTCTGGGGGCTTATCTTCAGGTGTTTTGGCAGTCCTCATCGATTTTTTCCGCAAATGTAGGTTAATTCTGATACTGGAAAGATTACGTTGGTATATTATAAAGTGGCACATGAATACATGATTTTGAAGTACATTATGACTAGTCATGTTCATGTACATACATACAGCTGCCGTCACACAACTCATTTGAAAACACAAATCAAAGAATTTTAGATATAAAGCAGCTGAATTTCTACGAATATTGAGATTTTATTATTTCAAAGTATATACAAAGCTGTATATTGTAAATTATACGTGGATATCTTTCATAAATAAAATATTTGTGAATATGTCATTTTAAAAGTTTATGTTTTCCTAAACAAACATATATTTAATTGTACAGCCATTTGGTATCATACAGCCACATTTGATATATTCACAAATACTTGATTTATAAAGGATACCTATGCGTAATTAATAATATAACAGCTCTGTATCTGTATAACTGTAGAAATAAAAAATCTTTAGATTTGAAATTCTTTGACTTGTTTTGACTGGTGTTTACAAATTCGTTGTGCAGTGGAAAGTATGTATATGTACATAAAATTATTTACTCGTACTGTGCTTCAAAACCCATTACTGGAAACAGTAAGCGATTTTTCGATTTGTCTTAGTTTTATAAACTTATATTCACAATGTACCACTTCATAATATACCAATGTACTCTTACCAGGGTCAAAATTCACCTAAAGTTGGAAAAAAATGGATGCAGACTGTGAAAGCACCTGCGGATGAGCTTCCAGGGCTCAAAATGCGTCGTGCATTGAAATAAAATCACTGTTGTGACTGAAGGACGTTGTTCTCTGTTTTACGAAAGTAATACGGTCACAGAAGAAACACTAACCTCTAATGGATAAAATTAAGATATTAAATTTATGGGTGTGAAATTCAGTAAACAGAGCTGCCACTTCTGGTTCCAACGGTGGCTCTGACCAGGCTGTGGCTGGATGACAGACTGAGGTACGTCATGCCATGCTGCTTCACCTCTATACGCAGTTCACTCGTCATACTGGGTGGTGACTGGTGGCACGTCAACCTCTCGGCAACCCATGACCAGATGTTTAGAATGGATGAGAGACCTACAGAACGTGCTGGCCAGGGCAACAGCCAAACAGTCTCTGTATAGAGGTAGATCAGGCCAGCTTGAGCAATATGCAATATGTGGTCTTCCATGAGAGACAACGTCATGGAGGCCTTGAAGCAGCAGATCTCAGCACGATGGAAACGTTGTACCATGACTGTCACTTATCGCTATACGATATTGTTTCATTTTCTGCCACTATTTCGTGGTTATTTTGCTGTGCGTAACGGACTACTGGGCTTGTTCGCTAAGGAGGACATTTTCGAATCTTCGAGTGTTTATCGCTGGGAGGGTGCGCTTCCATTGTGGTCTCTAGTTCCCGTCTGTCTGTAGGAAGTGGTCAATAAACCTCATTAGGAGGGACAGGTCTCCCGAAGGAATTAAGCAGCTTTCGCGGAAGTGAGGCCGTCGCCCGTTACGTGCTTTTGTTGATGAAAGCTGATGCCTGCCATCACTGAGGGTAGAGACTGCCTTGCCTCTACTGCCCTCTCCAGAGACTAATTGAACATGACGTTTTTGCGTTTTCTGCATGATCATAAAAGGACAGGATGCCGTGGCACCGCCTGACCCGTATCACAAAGCCGGTTGCTTTTGCCCCAAAGTCTGGTGTATTCAATCGAATGAGACGCCCCTGCCACTATGATTGGCGCGAAGAGGCTGGCAAATCGATGAGAGACTGCTCCAGGCCAGTTCCAATCTCTTGTTTACTAATGTACGTTTTGTACGATTGTACGGCAAGAATATGAAGTTTCTGCTGCGGGAACCAGGGGAACACAGCTAAAACTTAGTTCCCCTTCGTTACATTGGCAACAATACTAAGTCGTCCCCTACATGAAGAGTTTTTTGAAAACTGTGCAGGACAGAAAAGGAAGGTTTATGGGTTTCCTCTCCTGGTCGATGTCTGTTGGGCGCACACCAGTTAATTATGGGTAAATGTAAGTATCGCTATTGTGGTACAGTGATCCATATTCTGAGCGCTGGTGACCTACTTATACTGTAACGCAACTTTTGTTGCCAATTTGATTGTAATTTGTGGTTCCTATTTGTCTCATTAACTTTGAATTTGTGAGGGATTACATTAGATAGCACACTTTCTTTTAAGGGGCACTTGACACGAACATCTGATAAGCTCAAAAGCAGAAACAACATTCTCTGTAAACTCTCGCGGCACTCGCTGCGGGTCGTCAGCAGCCACTCTTCGCACTGGTATACTCAGGAGTCGAGTATTGTGTGCCTATCGGACTTAGTAGATCACAAGTTAAAAAAGATTGGATGTACAATTAACTAGGCCATGAACACTGTTATGGGTCAATATCGTCTAATCCCACATACTGGCAACATATCTTGATCCAATTCCACATCCTGATATCCGAAGGAATAGTGCGCTACTGACTGAATACCAGAAGATTTCTGATAACACCAACCTTCTAATACTGACCGATGTGTCCCTGTGGAACGAAAAAGACTAAGATCAAGATATCCCACTCTTATCGCAGCCAGGACTCTCACGGGAATTGAATTCAGTAACTCTGCTGGCAACAAAACTGTTCTGCACAGTCATATAGATTTGATCAGCCTCAGGCAAATTGAACAACCATTAACCGCATCCGAACAGGCTAAGGAAGATGTGCAGACACTCTCTACAAGTGGAGTAAATCTTCACACTATCGTGTGACTGTGGTGCTGAGCGACAGACAGTTGCTGATGTATCAACATGTCCCACAGGTACTGTTAGGGTCCTGTCGAATACACTCCTGGAAATGGAAAAAAGAACACATTGACACCGGTGTGTCAGACCCACCATACTTGCTCCGGACACTGCGAGAGGGCTGTACAAGCAATGATCACACGCACGGC